>NC_048300.1:107254190-107554190 GCF_013100865.1 Trachemys scripta elegans
GGGAGGGGTGGATGGGGCAGAAGTGCCGGGGAGGCCGTCAGGGAGCAAGACGCAGAGCGCGGCACTCCTGCCCCATCCAATTACCCCTTCTCCCTGACCGCCCCCGGAACCCCTGCCCCTAACTGCCCCCCGCCGCCCCATCCAATTCCCCCTCTCCTTCCTGACTGCCCCCCGGGACTCCTGCCCCCATTCAACCCCCCCGTTCCCTGCCCCCTGACCCACCACCCTGAACTCCCCTGCCCCCTTACGGTGCTGCCTGGAGCACCGGTGGCAGGCGACGTTACAGCTGCACCGCCCAGAACACCAGGACAAGGCAGCTATGCTGTCAGGCAGGAGCCAGTCATGCCACCGCGCAGTACACAGCACCAGGTTAGGCTGCAGCTCTGCAGCTGCATTGCCCGGCAAGAGCTCGCAGCCCCACTGCCCAGAGCATTGCACCAGCGGCGCAGTGAGCTGAGGCTGCGGGGGGAGGAGGAACAGCAGGGGAGGGGCTGGGGGCTAGCATCCTGGGCTAGGAGCTATGGGGCTGGGCAGGACGGTCCCGTGGGCTGTAGTTTGCCCACCTCCGCTATATGCAGTAGCAGACTGTCACAATCTGCCTTTGTAGGTGGGAGGAGCTAGGAGAGAGGACCTTGATACCTAGCAGATCATACATCCAGAGCACGGCTGTGCTGGCTCCCTTGTATGGTGCAAAGGTGGGGCCAGGGTCCACTAATTTCCTGTCTACTGCAGGTGCAGGGGATATATATTCTTCCACACTGTTAACTATGGTAATAGGTAGAACTGGTGCAAAGGGAGGTGAGGGGCACCTTACGTCCCTGCACAGGCACCCAGGAAGAGCCAGTCTGGCATTAAGTTTGCATACAGGTGGTTCCATTGCCACTGCTTCAACTCATTTTACTTGGGGGAGAGAAGGGGGAGGAGAGAGAAAATTGACCTGATTTTCACAATTTCTCTTAAATGCAATATATCAGTATAGGAGATCCAGTTCATAATGGACAGCTGAAAGGTTTTGTGTGTGTAATAAAGAATTGCCTTAAAGATAGATAAATGGTAACAAAATATAGACATAATGTGTATAATATATAATTTATGCAGAAAATATCACAATTGGCAACTTGCATAGGAAATATGAGGCTGGAAAGACCTTTAGAGTGGAGGATACCATTTGGAAACGAAAATCAGGAGATGAGACAAGGAAGTACAGTTTTACATTCTTGTATTTCCCTAAAATGTATCTATGTATTATGCAGCACACGATGACTTCAATTCAAAGGTACAATAGACATAGCTTTATTCTGCCAGTGTTTACTCTTGTAAGTGTGTGATATTATGGACAGATAAAGGATTTTTCTTATGGATGGTTTGGGAGTATGAGAAAGATGAGTGAGAAAGGTCAACTTGTTTCCTGAGTTACTCAATGTCAGTGAAACCCAGACCTCTGTGATTCAGGAGCCAAATTAGTAAACAACATTACCCAAAAGAGCCACAGTAGTGTGAATTCATTGTTTCATTTGCTATACTACTATATATTCATATTTAAACAGAATGACGGGGGAAATATTTATATTCTCACAGCAAAATGAGTGACCAAGTATTATTTTATCAACTACATGTATTTAATAACATTAGGATTACCATATTTAAAAAACAAAAAAAAGGACACTCCACGGGGCCCTAGCCCCGCCCATTCCCCACCCCTTTCCTCACCCCAACTCCGCCCCTTCCTCGCCCCAACTCCCCCTCCTCCCTACCAGCCATGTGAAAAGGGCTGCCCAAGCGCTACCGGCTTCACGGTTTGCCAGGCAGCCCCCAGACCCTGCGCCCCTGGCCGGTGCTTCCCCAGCGCAGCTGGAGCCTGGGAGGTTAAGCGCCCAGCCGGGGGCGCAGGGTCTGGAGGCTGCCCGGCAAATCGTGAAGCCGGTAGCGCTACCAGCTTCGGGCAGCCCCTTTGCCTCCGGACCCTGCACCACCGGAGCAGAGCAGCTGGAGCCCAGGAGGGGAAGTGCCTGGCCGGCAGCTGGGGTCCGGAGGCAAGGGGGCTGCCTGAAGCCAGTAGTGCTCAGGCAGCTCGGCTCTTAAACAGAGCCAAAGAGTCGGGAGGAGCAGAGCAGCCGCAGGAGGGGAAGTGCCCGGCCGGTATTTTCCCGGACATGTTCGGCTTTTTGGCAATTCCCCCCAGACGGTTTGATTACCAAAAAGCCGGACATGTCCGGGGAAAAAACAGACTTATGATAACCCTGAATAACATAGTAAAAGCATCCTGATTGGTTGTTAACTTTGGTTAATAATTAAATCAGTGTTTTGATACCATGTGCTGCAAAGAGCTGCAGGAGACATTGAAAAGCCACTTGCAGCTTGCGAGCCACAGTCTGAGTATCACTAATTTGCATCTTGATTGAGCAAAGTACTTCAGCACATGATTATAGTTATGTATGTGCTTAGGTGCTTTGCTTGATTGTGCCTTAGTTTACTAGGGTCTTTGAAAACTTGTCCTATTTAAGTACAGATGTAATTGTTATGCGCTTGACTCCACCTTTTGTCTTGGATTTGTGAACGGATTAAAAACGCTGAAATGAAGAAAGACATGAAGAATAAATCAGTGTGCAGTCTAGTAACCTGCTGACTTCAAAGTCAACTTACTCAGACTGAAAGTCACGGCAGATGAGTGCTCCATGACTTAGGTGCAGCTTCTTAATTGGCTACAGCTAGCCAGGAACTCGTTGCTATAGAAACATATCAGTAGTGCACCAGGACAGCACTTGAGAGTTGTATGGATTTATCTGAATAATTTTGCTAATTTATGGTGGATTATTTGTAATTGCATGAATATATTTAATGCTTTTCGTTTCTGGAAGTTGTAGGCTTTTAAGAGCAATGGGGATTAAGCTGAGATTTTATGATGGACTTAAATTTCTCACTGATTATGTTATACATCCTGAAAAGTACAACACGTGCTGCTAGACTACAATCAAACTTGGCAAGGGGGAGAGAGGGTGGGGGAAAATGAATAAAATTACTCTGGTTGGCTTTTGGCTTTCTTCAGAGTTATTTCAGCACATGAGTAACTGAATTTAAGAAATGCTTGTATCTCTTTGCATTTGGTCTCCAAGGTGCCCCTCTTTATTAAAAATCTCATTGCAGACATCTTCTGTTTGCCAAGAAGTTGCACTGTAAATTGTTTCAGATTTTCAAATTAAGCTACAGTTTAATGAGAAAATGTAGGCATCACTATCAAGAGCCCTTTGCTGAGGGGCAAAGGGGAAATGACCAAAGGACTGTCTTCTTGCAGGTTGTAGCTTAACTCTTCTTTCTTCTCCCCCCTCATCCTCTCCACCCCCCCCCAAAACAAAACCTGTTGCTTCTGTTAGAATGGTACTGGAACATGTCATGCAGCTGTGATTCCTACCCTGCCCCAGAGTAACATGTTGTGAGCAGCAAACAGGAGTTTTGCAAGGGAATTATCCAGGTGAAAGAGGAGACACTACATGATCCTGGGGTGAGTTTGTGTGCATGTTTGCCTGTTAGCAGGGGCGGCTCTGTTTGTTTTTTGCCACCCCAATCACATGGATTCGGTGGCGTTTCTGCGAGTAATCTGCCGATCCCACGGCTTCGGCGTACCTGCCGCCGAAACCGCGGGACCGGCGGACCTCCTGCAGGCACGCCACCGAAGGCTGCCTGACTGCCGCCCCAACAGCGACCAGCAGGCCGCCCCAGGCACGCGCTTGGTGCGCTAGTGCCTGGAGCTGCCCCTGCCTGTTAGGTTTTTGTGTGTGTGCGCTTGCTTTCATGCTGTGTTTCTGCTTTATACTGTGGTCTGTTTTGGAGGCTGCGTGCTGAACCAAGCTGTCAGCTAGGCTAGGCTGAGAGCTTACTGACTAGGCACTAGCCTGCTATACCTTGATCCATAACCCCTTTAACATCCCTTGACCAGGGGACAGGCTAACTCAGGGAGAAGTGAAGTTGAAAAAGCCAGCTCCAAAGTGACCAGAGAAGCTAGCAAATGGCAGTTTTTTGTGGGGGAGTTTAGAGAGAGTGTGTGAGCAGCATTCCTTTCAGGTCCAGCTCTCAAGTAGAGAGAGCCTTGTAACAGAGTGATAGAGCATAAGACAGTGAGATATCAAGGTAGGGGGAGTTTGGCTGCAGTGAGAGTCCAGTGGCGGGGGAGGAGGCCAAGGGACGTACCTAACTACTAGAAGGGCACCAGAAAAGTCCTCTAGAAAAGAACCATAGAGAGAACAGAGACAGAGAATGAATACACAGAACAAACATCCTCTCAACATAAATCAATAGCCCCTCCGCCCCAAAGCAAAATAAAACACACAAGGCAAAAACCAAACAACAAAGCATGCAAGAGTAAAAAATAATGCAAGCAGAAATCCAGCAGCAGAGTGGGGAGTTATCTGGTTTATTGCACTGAATTCAGCATGTACCATTTCATGGCATATGTGTGCATGCAGAGTAAGCAGCTCATGACCTTCAGAGACACAGTATGGGCTCTTAAAGCCAGAATGGTTGAACTGGAGGAGCTAAGAAAGACAGAGGTACATAGAGGAGACTCTCCGGGACACAATAGAGATGTCCCACTCCCTGTCTGACCGCCTCTGTGCTGTTAATGAAGTTGAAAGTCTTGGAGAACAACAAGCTGGAGGTAAGGGAAACAATCCCATTTTGGGGACCATTCTTCCTCTCACTGAGATCATCCATGGGAGGGGTAGGTATACTAGTTACTAGGAATAGCAAGGTAATTGGGAGATTTGATGATTAGAACTATGCTTAGTAAGGTTTAGGATGACCAGGAGGACTGCATGATAAATTGCTTGGTGTGTGCGAAGTTTGTGGACCTTTCAAGGCACCTAGATAGACTTACATGCAGTGCTGGGGAGGAGCTGGTGGTCATGGTACATGTAGGTACTAGTGACATAGGGAAAGGTAGGATGGGGCCCTGGAGGCCCAAATTAGGCTGCTAGGTAAGAGATTAAAGTCCAGGACCTCCATGGTAGCATACAACGATATGCTTCCAGTTCCACGTGCAGGGCCAGAAAGGATATGTCTACGCTGCAATTAAAAACTTGAGGCTGGCCTGTGTCAGCTGACTTGAGCTCATGCGGCTTGGGATAAGTGGCTGTTTTAATTGCAGAGTAGATGCTCAGCCTGAGCCTGAATGTCTACACTGCAGTTAAACAGCCCCTTGATCTGAGCCCCACAAGCCTGAGTCAGCTGGCATGGACTATCTCAGTTTTTTAATTACAGCGTAGACATACCCAACGACAGGCAGAACTGCAGGAACTGTGTGTGGATGAAATGATGGTTTAGGGAGGAGGGATTTAGGTTTATTAGGAACTGGGGAATCTTTTGGGAGAGGAGAAGCCTATACAGAAGGGATGGGCTCCACCTAGACCAAACCAGAGCCAGACTGTTGGCATGTAAAATTCAAAAGGTTGTAGAGGATTTTTTTTTTTTTTTTTTTTTTTTTTTTTTTTTTAAATGAAGGGCTGGGGGAAAGCCAACAGGTGCAAAAGAGCACAGTTTGGGTGGAGATATTGCTTAGGGATGAATTTATTAAAGGACAACTCTAGCCTAGTAAAGAGAATAGGGAAAGAAGTTGGTCAAGAACAGGTAGGCGCTAGTCAGGAACAGTCAAATATAGGAGTCCCATTTAATTATAACACACGAAGACAAGCAAGTGAATGTTGACAAAATGTACAAGTGCTTATATACAAATGCTAAAGTCTAAATACTAAACTGAGTGAGCTAGAGTACCTGGCATTGAAAGGGGATCTTGATATAATAGGCATTGTGGAAACTGGGTGGAATGAGGGTAATATAAGGGTACGCTGGTGGGAGCATGGCACTTTGTGAAAGCATAGAGTCAAATACGGTAAAATCTTAAATGACTCAGACTCTATCATAGAATCTCTATAGATAGAAAAGTTTCAGAGTAGCAGCCGTGTTAGTCTATATCCTCAAAAAGAACAGGAGTACTTGTGGCACCTTAGAGACTAACAAATTTATTAGAGTATAAGCTTTCGTGGACTACAACCCACTTCTTCGGATGCATATAGATAGAAATTCCATGCTTGAACAATAAGAGTACAGCAGTAGGAATACACTACCAACCGTCTGACCAGGATGGTGATAATGACTCTGCAATGCTCTGGGAGATGAGAGAGGCTACAAAGACAGAAAATGCAATAATAATGAAGGATTTCAACTCTCCTATTGACTGGGTGTTTGTCACCGTGGGAAGGGATAGTTTCTTGAAGCAGTTAGTCCTGGAACCCATAAAGGAAGAAGCAATTCTTGAGTTAGTCCTAAATGGAGCACCGGATCTGATCCAGGAGGTGAATATAGCTAAACTGCTTAATAATAGTGACTCTATTGTAATTACATTTAACATTCTTGTAGGGGGGGAAATGCCAGAGAACCCCATCACAATAGCATTTAACTTCAAAAAGGGGATCTAAAAAATGAGGAAGCTAGTTAAATAGAAATTTAAAAAAGCAGTCACAAGGGTAAAAACTGCAAACTGCATGGAAACTCTTGAAAAATAGCATAATAGAGGCTCAACTAAACATAACCCCAAACTTAAAACAAAAACCACTGTAAGAGGACCAAAAAAATAATGCCACCCTGGTTAAACAGAGTATCAGATATGGTTTGAGGCAAAAAGGCATCCTTTAAAAACTGCAAGTAAAACACTAATGAGAAAAATAGAGAGGAGCATAAACTCTGGCAAGTCAAGTGTAAAAGTATAAGAAGACAGGCCACGAAAGAATTTGAAGAGCAACTACCGAACGGGGGAGGGGAAAAAACCTAAGTACATCATAAGCAGGAAGCTTGTCAAACAGTCAGTGGGGCCACTGGACGATAGAAGTGCTCAAGGAGCACGCAAGGAAGACCAGACGGTTGTGGAGAAGCTAAATGAATTATTTGCATCAGTCTTCACTGCAGTGGCTGTGGGGAGATCCGCACATCCTAGCCATTTTGTTTAGGTGAAAAATGTGAGAACTGTCCCAAACCAAGATGTCAGTAGAGGAGGTTTTGGAACAAATTGATAAATTAAACCGTAATAAGTCACCAGGACCAGATGGTATTTACCCAGGAGTTCTGAAGGAACTCAAATAAGGGTTTGCAGAACTACTAATGGTGGTTTGTAACCTATCGCTTAAATTGGCCTCTGTACCAGATGACTGGAAAGTAGTTAATATAACACCAATTTTTTTTAATGAAGGTTCGAGAGGGAATCCTGACAATTATAGGCTGGTAAGCCTAACTTCAGTACCAAGCAAATTGGTTGAAACTATAGTAAAGAATAGAATTAGCAGACCCACAGATAGATGAACAGGATATGTTGGGGAGGAGCCAACATGGCTTTGGTGAAGTGTCATTTCCCTTTACAAATCTATTAGAATGCTTTGAGGGTGTTAAGAAGCATGCTGTGTACTAGGACTTTCACAAGACTTTTGACAAGGCGACATCCCCCAGGGTACAATCTGGAATGTTGAACCATTGTCCCGTTAACACTCCAGTCCATGGGTGCCTTTTACACTACTTTGGTAGTGACAAGTAGCCTCTCCAGACTCTGCTCACATACAGCAATTAGCAGAGGTCCCCAAAGTGTGGGGCATGCCCCCTAAGGGGGCACAGTGGGTCTGGGCCATCTCCCACAGGGGAAGGGACCAGGACAGGGAGGGAGTGCTACGCAGCCCCTCCCTGCCCTGAGCTCTGCTCCATCTCTGCGGCCCTGGCTCTGCACCTGACCCCCCTCCCCAGCTTTGGCACAGCTCCGCACCAGGCTAGGGGCCTGGCTGCAGCTCCACTGCTGCATGGGGGTAGGGTGGGGCCAGGAGTGGAGCTGTACCCAGCCGCGGGCTTTTCTGTCAGCCCCCACTGCTGCCGGTTGCAACTCTGCTCCTGCCCCCAGCCTTGGCCCCTGGCCACGATTCGGTTCCTGGCCCCAGACCCATCCCTGTGGCCCCAGCCTTGGCCCCCTTACCCTTTTCTGTGTCCCCCCAGCCCAGTCATGCCCACCTCTGGGGTTGGAGGTGGACAGTAGGTAAGGAGAGGTGTGATCCTCAAAAGTTTGAGGGTCACTGATGTAATGTCTCTCCTTGCAAAGTTACACAAATGCTCTTCTAGCCACTCATGAACAGGGAAACACCCACAAATTCCCCAGCCTCCCGCCTTGCACCCCAGGAATGTGTGTCTTATACTGCTCAGTAGACCCTTGTGTAGTATAAGCTCTTTTTAGTCCAACATTCCAGCAAAGGGTAATGTTTATATGCACCAGCCTTGTTGTCTTAAGTGGAGTCCCAAAGCACTTCAATCCAAATACACCCTAGATTAAGTAAAAATAAAGTAAGTTTAACTAGAGAGAGAGATTTTTAAGTCATTATAAGTGGTAAAGGCATGCAACTTAGAATTGGTCACACAAGAAATAAAAGCATAAAACTGCAAATTAATTCCTAAACTTTATGAAGATGCATAAAATTTGAAAGCAAAAAGGTTTCTCTCACCGAAAAACGTTCACATCCATACCAGGACCAGTTTCCCCCAGTCTGATGCTCCTATTTTCGTTCAAGTGATCTCGCTGCCTTGAGTAGAGATGTTGGAGGAGAGGAGGCCAGAGGCCTTTTTTCCTCCCTTCTTATATTTTGACCTTTTGTACTGGAAAAGTTTCTGCTAGGTCAATGAGTCAGCAGTTCCATTGCCTATGTGCTCTGCCAGCTGTCCTCCAGGTGAATTGTAAATTTCTTGTTTACAACTCCCCTGCTGGTGAATTTCCAATTAAACAGGTAATGGCCTCTTAGCAGCTAGCTGGCATGTCAGTGTTGTGGTGGTGGTTTTTTTTGGTATCTGAAAAACTAGTTTGAGCTAGCTTTTCTAACTTTGTAGCATGTTACAGTAAAATCATTGTTATACAGTAGTCTCATAACTTTACATACAAAGTTGCCACACACAATTTACCAGGAGAATAATGTTCAGTAGGTTGTTTTCAAATGATACCTTAGAAGGCATACTTTGTACACAGTGGTGAACATAGGGGTACAGTATTGGGGTATAGTGTGTCACAGAGGTCCCTCCAGCAAAGGCTTTTAAGCACAGTAAGCAGTCCTGTGATAAGAGGGGAAATCCTCTCATGGATAGGGTGACCAGAAGTCCCGATTTTATCGGGACTGTCCCGATATTTGCTTCTTTGTCCCGCAACCCGACCAATGTTTGGTCGGGACACTGGACAAACAAGAAATTTCCCTCCCCCGGAGGGATTCTCGCCCCCCCTGCCCTGGCTCCATCCCCTCCTTACCCCATTGGCTCCCTCCCCAAATCCCCGCCCTGGCCCCGCCTCTTCCCCAACCACACAGCACTCTTCCTCCCTCTCAGGCTTGCAGCTGCATGGTGGTGCAAGCCTGGAGGGAGGGGGTGGCGGTGGTGCCAGGATCCTCAAACTGGTGAGTCAGCTCCGGCACCCAGGCACTGGGCGGCAAAGGGGGGCTGGCAAGGGAGGGAGGGGGGGAGGGCTGAGGGCTGAGCTCTGAGCCCCCCACCACGCCAGAGAACTCCTACCCGGGCCGCTGCACACGGGGGCCGGGAGTGCAGCCTGGAGGCTGCTCCAGTCCTGCAGCCCGCAGGGCAGCGCGATGGGTCTGGGCCGGGGCAGCACGGAGCGGGCAGGGGACAGGTATGCGGCGCGGGGGCATGGGCTGAATCCCCGCTGCTGCCGGGGAGCCTTGCGCCTCTCCCTCCCACTCGCGGCTGCAGCTCCTTCCAGGTGGGACGCCCCCGCCCCGCCCCAGGCACATGCGGTGCGCGTCCAGCGGCTCCTTCCCGGTGGGAGGGAGACTAGGAGTGGGGGATGCGCGCTGCATGTGGCCGGGGTGATAGGAGGCACGTCCCGCCAGGAAGGAGCTGCAGCCACGAGCGGAAGGGAGAGGCGCAGGGCTCCCCGGCAGCAGGGAGGATTCGGCCCGTGCTGCCCACCCAGCCCCTGCCCAGCCCCACCGCGTGCCATATATGCCCGTGGCGGGCCAGGGGGCGGTAGGCTCCGCCTCCCGATATTTTATAGCACTGATCTGGTCACCCTACTCATGGATCAGTAATTGGTTAAAAGATAGGAAACAAAGGGTAGGAATAAATGGTCAGTTTCGACAATAGAAAGAGGTAAGTAATGGAGTCTTCCAAGGGTGTGTACGGAGATCAGAGCTGTTCAATATATTCATAAGTGATCTAGTTAAAGGGGATAAATAGTGAGGTGGCAAACTTTGGGGACAATACAAAATTACTCAAGATAGTTAAGTCCAAAGCTTACTGTGAAGAGTTACAAAGGGATCTCTCAAAACAGGGTGAAGGCAACAAAATGGCAGATGTAAACATTGAATTTCAAGTGCAAAGCAATGCAAATTGGAAAATTATCCCAACTATAAATTCAAAATGGTGAGGTCTAAATTACCTGTTACCCCTCAGGAAAAAGATCTTGGAGTCATGATGGCTGGTTCTCTGAAAACATCCTTTCAATCTGTAGAAGCTGTGTGTTTTTTTTTTTTTTTTTTTTTTTAAGCTAAAAATATTAGGAACTATTAGAAAAGGGATAAATAAATGTCATAATACCACTGTATAAATCTATGCCCACACCTTGAATACAGTGTACAGTTCTGTCACCCCATCTAAAAAAAGGTCTATATTGGGAAAAGGTGCAGCGAAGGGCAACAAAAATGATTAAGGGTCTGGAATAGCTTCCATATGAGGAGAGATTAAAACTGTTCATCGTAGAAAAGAGACAACTAAAGGGAAATATGATAGAGGTGTATAAAATCATGAATGGTAAGGAGAAAGTGAAAAGGGAAGTGTATTTACCCCTTCATAGTAAAATGTCCTTATTTCCCCAAGGATGTAACTTGGTGGTAGTAAACTTTTGTTGAATTGAATTCAGCTACGGTGCAAGTAAGTACTGCTCCATTGAATTTATCTTGCGCTATGTGTGAATATCTCCCACAGTGTCTTGCTAAACAAGTTTTTAATAAAACTGTTAGATCAAATAATGGTGAATGGTTGCCAATTTTGATTTGAATTTCAAATATTTGTCCACTTAAGTCTATTCTAATGCTTTAAAATGTGCTGCACGTATGGAACAGAGGCAGAAAATGTGACTCAATAAGACTGTGTAAATCCTCCATTTAATTTGAAATAGACTTACTATAATGACTTTCCATCTACATTTTTGACACCCACGTCGCTTTGAAATGAGTGAGGTTTCTTTGATAAATATGTATTTATACAGTAATATCCTACCAGTCATGTCTTGGCAAGCCATCACATTAATTTTCTCCAAGTCCCTCCTAGAGAGTCATTTTTATCCTGATGTCCATAAGTGAATTATACATCTACATCCTCCCCCTTCTATCCCATTCTCTTCTTCCTCCCCCCCCCCCTCAAAATAATTGTCTCTTGGTTTCTGCATGTGTTCTGTCATCAGTACCTTTGACAATATGATTCTTAGGCAGGGACTGTCTTCAAGAGACAAACTAAAGAACCAAGCACTCTGTTGATTATCAGACATGGTTAGTTTTAATTCAGTTGTCCAAGATTCCGCCTCCAATAGCAGATTTCTAAAGATTCCCTGTTGCATTACCAATTATGCAGCTCCACCAGTGGTAGACCCATTTCTAGATTTTTAGGCATTTCATGTAACCCAACTCATGACAGATCTAGGTGTTCAAGTGGCTAAAATAGTGGCAGCCCTTTGTGTCTTGATGACTTTAGTGCTACAATCATAGCCACCACCAGTGGAGCTGCAGAGAAGGAAAACCTTTAGAAAAATGCTGTTGTATGCAAAGACTTTGCTGTCAGCCCTGCAGAACAAACTGCAAGATTCAGTAGAGTTCCATGGGAGCTGTGAAATTTTTGTTGACGTTTTGTTTGCGGGGTGCATCTCCTTTTGTGGCTTTTTGTAGCTGAGTTTTCACTTTTCAAGTAAGACTTTAAAAAAAAAAAAAAATTTCAACAGTTTGCTTCCTCAAAATAGTGGCTTGACAGTAAGTTTCTTGTGCTGCTTTGGTGCCTGACTCATGACTTTTGAAAACTTCAGTTTGGAAGTTGGACATGCAGTGGTCCCACAGAGACAATGCATATATGCTTTCCAAAGAATGGTGATATTTCATGAACTCCCAAATACATAGTTAGAGCATGCAGTAAATATTAAAGTACAAGACAGTGTGGTAGAACTTAACTTACATGGAACAGGATCTTGCAGTTGGTATGCATTGTAGTGAGCAAGGAGGCAGAAAACAATTGGAGAACCAGTCCTTTTCTCTTTATTACACATTTGTACTGCAATAACAATTAGGTTGGGCCACATTCTATTAGGCACTGTACAAATATATAAAAAATGACTATCCCTGCCCCAAAGAACTTACAAGATAAACACAAGACTTAATGGTTGATGAAACAAAGGGGGTTGGGGCAATGACAAGGGAGACAGGATGAGAAAGAGGATGTGTGTACTATTTACTCTTTCAGGAGCAGTATATGCAATTTGCTGTCTGCCTAGCCATTCTAGTTTGCTCTTCTGGTTAATTGATATTTGTTGTGCTGTTGGAGGAAATGGCACAGTTTTGTTTCCTTGAATGTGGGACGAAACTGCCTTTTCAGCTCCTGCTGTTCTTCTGATATCTGAAGTATCTTAAATTCCGGCTACCTTTTCACTAGTTATCTGGAGAATCCAGAAGTATATCACTATACAGAAGCTAGTAGCTTTTGTGTCACCATCGTGGATTTTGGATTGAGGTCATGGCACTGAATGAAGTTTTTTCAAAGTTTTAGAGTACAACTCTCCTTTAAAGGAACATCAGATTTCTTTAAAAATCAGAGTTCTGTCTGAAGAATGTTTGCTTGCTGCTGTCGCACAACACAGCTAAGATTACTGAAACTTGAAAGATTTGAGGGAAAAATCATTTCTGTATTTCACGTTCTTTTGTGCATTTGACAGCATTTTCTTCGACAGTTCCCTGTGTAGAGTCAGCTTTCATTGGCAAGTGGGGTTCTTGGGCATGCGTGGATCTTTCACACCACAAGAGGGAAGAAGAAAAACTTAATATTGAAAAACAATTTAAAAAACTGCAGAAAAGTGATTATAAAACCACAAAAATGGGCAGGACAGACAGGAGCAGGTATGGAATGTGCAACTACTCAACTTTATTTAAAAAAAAAAAAAAAAAAGAGAGAGAGAAATTTATGCCTAGATTTCAAATTGACCATGTCCATTTTACATTTTTGTATTAGAATACATGATTTTCTTTACTTTTATGGGCATGCATAGCCCCAGAGTTGTTTAAACATTGTTTTGTCCAGTAAACTTTTGCTTCTATTTTTTGCTTGTACATTATTCAGAGTAAGCAGTTATTATGCATTTTTCACAACGATGTCTGATCACTGTTCATAAATTGCGAAAGTTCTAGAAATCAAGACAGGTGTTTACTGAGAATGTGTCCAAAAATTAGCTCTGCAGTAGTATAGCGCTCAGTCTAGATGTACTGATAAAATACATTTTGAAGGTTGGATCCCCTCACAAAAGGAACTTACAATATCCTGCTTGTTGGAATCTAGCATGGTGATCATACCAAAAGCAAAGGGAGAAGATTAGTCATTTCCCAATTCTCTTTGACCTTGAACCCTGCAATTGCCTTTTTCCTTATTTTGTAGGCTCCAATACATGTCCTCTACTCATGAAATAGTAATTGATATCTATAACTTATTGATAATAGAGAGGCTTGGAAGAATTAGATTTTATTGGTAAATGTCAATAAACGTTGATTTCACACACACACACACACACACACACACACACACACACACACACACACACACACACACGCTGACAAAAATATTTCCATCAATGGTAGTTGAAATTTACAGATAAAGTATGAGAGAAATTGCCTGAGAACTTACTAGAATTTGATTTGATAGATACTTTGTATATTTTGACATATTGACGACTTGTGTTTAATTGTTATAAAGCTTTAACTTTTTTAATCTCAGCCTGTCATTTTTCTGACCTTCCCCATCATGTCCCTCAAATGTGAAAATTAAATCAATAAAAATGTTTAAAATCCATAATTTTGCACAACTGAAAGTAACTGTATGTATGTATAAACACACACACACACACACACTATATACAAATAAAATAGAAAAAGTTCTTTAAAATAAACTGATAATTTGTCAATTATAAAAAATTAATTCTGCCAAGCAAAACAAAAATGATGAAGTAATACTTGGTCGGGATATCAGGTCAACTTTATAGTACTTGTGTTTCTCAGTTTAAATTATAAATACATTATTCTTCAACTGTGCTAGAAAAGGTGTGGTAGTAACCGTGCTCTTAACTTTTTTTTTAGGACAGTGGCATGTAAAAGAGGTAGAGAGTTAGCTTTTAACTTTTTTTTATATAGATAGCTAAAGACTCAACAAGAATTAATTGAATTTGTAATAAACTGTCACTATATTGAAGCTTTGGAATGTGAAAGTCCAAAAAAACCCAACCCTTGCTTATTGCAAACTGTAGAAGTAATGAAGGAAATCTGTATAAAATCATACAAAACAAGCTGACATGTTAAATATATTACAGACCTGATCATAGTTTTGTTTAGATTTCTTTAATCAGAATCAGAAGTGAAATGTTTCCCTGTTCCAGTTGGATTGTATGTAAAACATTAGCAGTGTTGCATAAACAGAGCCAAAGTGTTTTGTGTTTTTTTTTTATTTTATTTTTATTTTATTTTATTTTATTTTTATTTAAGTACATGGGAGGAGTTGTTCAAAGGACAGAATAGATTATTGCATTATAGCTTATTTTTGTTTGTTTGTGTCTGTGGCTGCTATGAAAGCTTAATTTGAAGAGCCAAAAATCCACCCCAAAACAAACAAACAATCTTCTACTGGGGCAGATATCTTCTTTGAAAAGATTCTGTAAGGATTTTCCCACACAAATTGTTGATCTCTTGGTTTGTTGGACAGATAGGAAAACGGAGTTGTTGTTTGACCCATGTGCATATTCTGGCTGCTGGAATGAAACGAGTTGGAACTGCAGACTGGTTTTCCACTGAGCATGTCCTTCCCTAGCAATGTCAGGGCTTGGGTGGGGTTACTCTTGTTCATTAAGCTTTTCAAACAGACTGTTGGATTTTCATCAGCTGGACTCATTTATTTAATGACAGGGAACAACAGAACTGGCTTGATGTACAAAATAAAAATTACATACGTATGTATTTTGTTATATAGACTTTAAGTTCTGCACTTGAGATTTTGTACTAACATGTCAGGTATTTGTAGCTTGTAAACAAAACGCAAACTAGATTCCCATTGTCTCTGGCAAGGGAATTCGAATGGGTGGCATTGTTGTCAGGCTATTAAATTTCATCTCCGCTAGAAGGATATTCTTATCAGGAGCCAGGATTTGGAAGAGCATGACACCTGGTAATGTGTAACACTTTAAAGGTACCCTTGTTTGTTTTGTTTGTTTTTGTTTTTCAATCTGAACTTATAGTTTCTTTTAAAATGCATGGGTTCTAATATTTTTTAATCATAAGGTTGCTTTGAGACAAATCAGTTTCTTTTAGATGCTTTTTAATTTTATTTCAAATTATGTATTTTATAGTATACTGACATCAGCAAACAAAAACCATTTAAGAATATAAGTTTCAAGAAATTTCACTTATTTATTGAAATTCTTTTTGTGTACCTAATGTGTTTTGGTAATAGCTCTTTAAAGAATATATAGAGTATATTTGAGAAGAGAAAATTAACACTTCTTAATATAAAAGTATAACTAAGCTTTGTTAAGTAATATCTGGACAGCATTGGCTCAGAGTCAATTTCTAGACAAAAGATTCTGATTTGCAAAATGACCAACAACTGTGCAAGTAATGCTCAGGGACATTTGGATAATACAGAATGTGTGTTAAAGTATCTAGTTTTTTAATGAGTCTTAAGTCATATTGACAATATTCATATTTGCAGATTGTTTTGACTTTAAAATGAAGTAACACTGCTTTCTGAAGTAGCTTTCTACAGTTGGTTTACAGATAACTTTCAGTGTATTAGCACTGTTGTGATAGCGTCCTGTTTTGATTGAAGCAATTAGTTTTCCAGTTTTATTAAAAAAAAAAAAAATTGTGCATGCTACAGCATTTTTACTGCTGCCTGGGCTCTTAGGTGTTTGTCTCTACCTTGATCTTCAACATTGATATTTAAACGTGATTACTACAGCATTCTGTGCTACGGGAGCTGATGTTCAGTCCTCTGCTTTTCTATAGGGACTTGACAGATCAAATTAGTGATGACTCTCTTGTGTTTTGGGAAGTGTAAATAAAGAGTGATGTAATGTGTATGCCAATTTTATAAACAAGCAGGGAATTCGGTTTTACAGAATTAATGTTTGTATACCTATTTGCACTTAAACAATAATATTATTGGAAATGCAGGTGGATTATTGTGACTGGGGGGAAAAATATTGTGTGCCTCAGGACACTCAGATGCTTGATGGGTATCAAGCAGGTAAATAGAATAACAAAAGATAACAAACATTGTAACTAGGGCTGTCGATTAATCACAGTTAACTCACGTGATTAATCACAATTCTTTTTTTTTGTTAATCACACTTTTAAACAATAGAATACCAATTGAAAAGTATTAAATATTTTTGGATGTTTTTCTACATTTTCAAATATATTTCAATTACAACACAGAATACAAAGTGTACAGTGCTCACTTTATATTATTTTTATTACAAATATTTGCACTGTAAAAATGATAGAAATAGTATTTTTCAATTCATCTCATACAAGTACTGTAGTGCAATCTCTTTATCATGAAATGCAAATTACAAATGTAGATTGTTTATTTTGTTTGAGTGCAGTTATGTAACAAACAATGTAAAATTTTAAAGCCTAGAAGTCCACTCAGTCTGACTTCTTGTTCAGCCAATTGCTAAGACAAACAAGTTTGTTTACATTTACGGGAGATAATGCTGCCCGCTTCTTATTTACAATGTCATCTGAAGGTGAGAACAGGCAAGGTATTTACGTGTCAGATATGCTAAACATTCGTATGCCCCTTCATGCTTCAGCTACCATTCCAATGGACATGCTTCCATGCTGGGGCTGCATGTTTAGTTTAAAAAAAAAGTTTGTGACTGAACTCCTTGGGAGAGAATTGTATGTCTCCTGTTCTGTTTTACCCGTATTCTACCATATATTTCATGTTATAGCAATCTCGGATGATGACCCAGCACATGTTGTTCGTTTTAAGAACATTTTCACAGCAGAGTTGACAAAACGCAAAGAAGGTACCAATGTGAGATTTCTAAAGATAGCTACAGCAATTGACCCAAGGTTTAAGAATCTGAAGTGCCTTCCAAAATCTGAGAGGGATGAGGTGTGGAGCATGCTTTCAGAAGTCTTAAAAGAGCAACACTCTGATGTGGAAACTACAGAATTGAACCACCAAAAAACATAATCAACCTTCTCTGGTGGTATCTGACTCAGATGATGAAAATGAATTTGCATTGGTTCACGCTGCTTTGGATCGTTATTGAGCAGAACCATTGGCATGGACACATGTCCTCTGGAAGAGTAGTTGAAGCATGAAGCGATATATGAATCTTTAGCGCATCTGGCACCTAAATATCTTGCGACGCTGGCTACAACAGTGCCATGCAATCACCTGTTGTCACTTTCAGGTGAAATTGTAAACAAGAAGCAGGAGGTATTATCTCCTGAAAATGTAAACAAACTTGTTTGAGCGATTGGCTGATTAAGATGTAGGGCTGAGTGGACTTATAGGCTCTAAAATTTTACATTATTTTACTTTTGAGTGCAGTTCTTTTTTTGTACATAATTCTACATTTTGTAAGTTCAACTTTCATGATAGAGATTGCACTCGTTATTTGTATTAGGGGAATTGAAAAATACTATATATATCTTTATTACAAATATTTCCACAGTTAAAAAAAGAAAAAGTGGGCACTGCACACTTTGTATTCTGTGTGGTAATTGAAATCGATATATTTGAAATATAGAAAACATCCAAAAATATTTAAATGGTATTCTCTTATTGTTTAACAGTGCAATTAATTATTTTAATCACAATTTTTTAAATCAAGATTAATTTTTTTAATTGATTGACAGCCCTAATTGTAACTAGTGACTTTCACCATCTGGGAAGGACTGATGCCTAGAAGTACCATTCCACAAAAGCATTATGTCTGGGTAAATTTGCCAGCCTGCATATCATATTTGTTTTTGGAATAATGGTTCAGTTTGAATTATTATTTTTATAGAGACCGTACCTTCTGGCCTCACAGTACTTAGTGTACACTTGGTTGACTGGATATTTTCAGGCATTATGGTAAAGTATTTCAGTCCATGTCTGGCTCTATTTATATAAAAATCTTTCAAAAAATATTTGGCTTAAAACAAAATGGTGTGTAACAATATAAACAGCAAGATCCGTTTCAGTGTCTGACTTTGGCTGGGGAAATCATTGCTGTAATGAGTTTGGTCTGTGGAATTGCTAATTTGTAGCACTATTCTAGCACCATCTGCTGACCAACCTATGGTGTGGCAATGACATTTCGATCTGCTTACGTGTTTCGAAGTATACTCACAACTTAGCATCAAGAGGCAAGAAACAGAACCATAGGCTAGTCAGTTTATAAGTGTTTGGAAATAAGATTTTGACAGTATGGAAAATGAAAGGATCTGTGTACTATAATGTAATTTGAGTTGTCCAGTCACCCAGGCTGTCTCAGAAGACTCTGCTACAGATGTAGACCTTTAAAAGAAACCAAATTTTGTTGACTTGGTTCCATGTGGTGAATCACTGTATTTGTGCCCATCAATACTGTAGTTTCTAAGCTTGCAGAAAAGAGGATTTGACAGCATGAGATCAGTTCAGGCCCTAGATCTGGTAGGATTGTCATAGCATGGGAAGCTGATTGGCTCTGACAGGCTGTTGTCATATGACTGCTTTTCAAACAAACAAAAGTTGAGTCTGCAGTCTTCCTATTTAGTCTGTGCACCTTGACTGGGATTTATATGCTATTGTTGTAATAAGCACTATTTGGCCTGCTTTTTCCCAGCTTTAGTATGTAAATATTTATATTTGGTTTATTGGTATACATAATTAGCTTCCCTGTTTGAATAGGAGTACTTGTGGCACCTTAGAGACTAACAAATTTATTGCAGCATAAGCTTTTGTGGGCTACAGCTCACTTCAGCTGTAGCCCACGAAAGCTTATGCTGCAATAAATTTGTTAGTCTCTAAGGTGCCACAAGTACTCCTGTTCTTTTTGTGGATACAGACTAACATGGCTGCTACTCTGAAACCTATTTGAATAGTTGTTAATGTAAATAGAATAGATATATAATCTGAGAAGTACTTGATGTAGGTGGCTTAACTAAAATTTTTGTTTTTAAATTTCACTGAACTATCATGCTAAAGTTTTAAAATATAGTCTCTCTTGATTTTGTCTGTTCATTTTTAAAGAGTCTATCAAATTGTTAAAATGAAGATTGGGACCAGTGCAAGTTTAGTCCATTTCTTTTAAGTGCAGGGAGCTAAATTTTTCAAAAATTAAATATCACGCCTAACTTGGATTTAATTTTGGAGCTATTACTGGGAAACAAACCAGTAGTGGGTAAACTGGTAGTGATACAATTAAGATAAATAAAGTGACTGCTGACTTTAATTGTACTGGATAAACTTAATTTGCAGGCTTTTTTTTTTTTTTTCTTGGCTTGTATCTAAAGGATCCTGAAATCGGAAACCACACCCATTGTGTTAGTAATTTGTTTCCCAGGGGCTTGAAAAGCCTCTCTAATTCCTACAGCAGATTTGTCATCTTTCACAACTGAAGAGCAAATTTGGATTTCCTGTACCCTTAGTTTGCTAACAATACATTCTGAATGCTATAAGTTGATAGGCATCTTTAATATTTTTGAACCGGCTCTTTTTATATTTGGATTATTCTTTAGCATGCCTCTTCAGAAATGATCTCTGCTACACAAAATCATACGGTAGAAGAACTTTTTTCCATTAGCGTTAAGTGGTAAATTTTTTTTTTTAAAATGTAAATTTGATTTAATAGCAAAAACTATAGACACAACAGTTTTCTAGATAATGTACTCATCCTGATTCTGATCTTCTTTATACTGGTGTAACAGTGACTCTACTCAAGTCAGTGGAGTTATGCTCGTGAGAAATCTGTATGAGAGAAGCATCAGGCCCTCCAAGTATTTCTTGGTGACTAAAATAGATATTTTCACAAAGTGTGTGTATTCCTGATTGACTCTTCCAAGGAGGATTTTACTTTTGTGACTGTCAAAATATAAAAGTTTTCGGTATGGATCTGTGGTGAAACCTACAACTGTTACTCCTGGTGGAATTCTGCGCCAAAAAAAATAAAAATTCCATAACAAAAAATTAAAATATTTTAAAATTCTGCATATTTTTTGTCAAAATAATGCAATATAATCATACCCGTTTCAATTATTTTTGGTCATTTATTTCAAAATAGCTGTCACAAGTATGTCTGTAGCAATACAGCCAACACAAAAGATTCAGGAAATGTTTTTTGACAAATAGATTCCTTACTAGGCATATTAATACAGAACTTTGAGTAATAATTTATTTAAACTACAATACAGAACCGTGTTTTCCACACCCCTCAGAAGCAGTGCAAAGGCTTGGGGGAGTCAGGGGTAACGGAGGAGCTGAGAGAGAGGGAATTAAATTGCTTGGAAGGAGCCTGACTGTGAACTTGGAGGGTTGTTGGGTATAGGTGGGAAAAGTATGGAACAGGGTTTTTTTGGAGGGCGGGAGGAGGGGGAGAAGGAATTGTTAAGGAGCTTCCCACATGCAGACCCTAGCTGACTCCAGCCTCTCCCATTCAGTCAGGCACATCTGCCCCTGTCCCTATGTGTCTCCGTGCCCTCACTCAGCCACTCCCTTGTCTCCATGTGTCTCTGCACCTCCCTCCCCACTGTGGCCCTGTGCCTCCACTCCCATTCAGCCCCTTCCCCAGTCTGTTCTCCCCCACTATCCCTTATGAGGCCCTGTCTGACACACACACACACACCCCTGCCTACCCCCACAGCACCCCACACTGTCTGTCTCTTCATAGCTCCTGACCTGGCCTGACAACCTCTGCAAAGAAGTCAGCTCTCTCTCTCTTCCCTTGCTGGCTGTGAGCTGCAGCTTTGTTCTATCACCACAGCATCCTCTGGTGAGCAAAAGGCAGAACTGCAGCAACATTTCGGCAGCAGCTTTTTTTCTGTGCAAAAGATTAGAAATCTGTGGGGTTCACTAATTATGCACACACGCAGTAGCACATAATTCCCCCCAGGAGTAAATGTTATTGTTAACAGATCGTCTGCACTAATGAAGGGTAAAGTGCAAACAAGCCAGTTTTCTGCTTCTAAATCAATTGTTTTTAATTTGGTAATGATAGAAGAAATAATAGAAAATGCTTTATTTTTTTCACTATAAAAAGATAAACTGAGGGTGCTCACAAATGAGCACTTAAAACTCCAAGTGCCTATGATAATGTTTCAATTACTGTGATTCTAGCCAGTGATCAAACATAAAAAAAGTATATTTAAAAGAAAAACTGTGTACAAAATCTCTTTCAAAGTAAGAGTAATTATTTATTGATCACTCTGCAGTATTATCTCGTGCTGTTCACAATTTCTCATTTAAACCATTGAACCAGAATAGCATTTTGTAAACTAATGGGAGTTTCAATTAATCCTTCACCAGGAAACTGACATAATTTAAAACAAAACAAAACAAAAACAACCTAAAGTCACTTGCCCTCTTTTATTCTCTTGCCTAACAAATGCTTAGTCTTTGAAGAGCAGGCATGAAACAAATCTATCTTCATGTACCTTGTGTCTCTGGAGACAAATTACTGATTCTGCTATCCATTTGAAATTTCATGATTGTACAGTAGACAAAAGAATTTTAATACATTGCACAGCTTGTTTAGAAATAAACCTTTGGTTGCTTTTGTTTGGCTTATTTGCTTTAGGAAAATAAAACTTGATTTTACCCAGTACAGAAGTCACTATTTTCCTGTTATCTTAATTCCTAATAGCTATTCCAGATTCTTGATCATTCTCAGTCGTATGTTTTCAAATACATATTTCCAAGAACTGGCTATTATGTTATGTTTTATTACTGTTATTTGTATTACTGTAGTGTCTAGGAGTCACAGTCCTGGAATAGGACCCCATTGTGCTCAGTGATGTACAAAACAAAAAGACACATACCCTAAAAAGCTTACAATGTAAGTAAAAGTAGTAATTCTGTTTGAGTTCTTGAATAATATATAGGAATATTTGTACCAATGAAACTTCAATTAAATTTGTCAGGACTTGTTTCTTTCAGGTTGTCATTAATGTAAGTAGGCTTCTCTTGTTGCAGAGATGAAGGCATGAGATCTGTACTATAAGGCAATTATCTATTCCTCATGTAAGGCAGTTTCCTGTTTTAAAAGTGTAGTGAACAAACAGATCTCAGGCTTGCTAGGCGATCCCTTGTCACTGTCACTACTTTTCATAAACTATTCTTGAGGGTTACTGTGGGCAGGCCTAGTCCATGAGAATTGTTTTCTCTGCAATATACCAATACAATGGTGACCAGAATGAACAGCACTAAGGTAACCAGAATATTAGATTTTACTGTGTTCTGGACTTAAAGGTATTAATGCCAGAGGGTAATAGTTACTCGTGCTTCTGTGAACAATTGAACCTGGTATGAAATTTACATATCGTAAATGGTAGTGAGTAAGGGAATTTTTTTAAGTAGCTGAACTTGGATCTGGAGTTAGCTGGTCATAAATACGAGTGATACAAATATCTTATCTAATTTATTTATCTCCAGTTAGAAAAATAATTTTCACTTTATCCAACTTTAGTCCTGTAGCTCTCAACTGAGTCAATCTCGCGTCTTCTTTGTTTATAATTGCATGTCCTTCAATACCTTTCCATTGGGGCAATTACCATATGTTCCTTTTTCGGATACTAATTTTTCTATAATGTATTTAAAGATTATGTATTCTTTACAGTACTTTCTAATGTGAAATTCCTCTTGCTTTCCATTTGCAGTCCATTAAGATGATTGCTTAGCTTGTGAAGCTTAAATATGATGATACAGATCCTCAAGGGGAGCAAGCTCTTTATCCTATTTCTACCCCCTAGTGAATCAAGGAAAAGCAGTTCAGCCCCTATTTCAAATATGTAAACAAGCTTCTTTTAGGAACTTATCTACAGAGCACCCCATTTTACCATCCTCAGACAATTTTTACATTCTGCAAATGGCTGGTAGCCTTTTTCTTTATCCATCTTCAGTCATTATCATTTGATCTTACATATGCTTCCAGAGTGTTTCTCCAGGATCATGGTTGCAATAATATTGGCTTTAGTGAAGAAGGAAAATCACCTCTCTTTCCAGACAATTTTTCTGATCAGGATTCTATGTAAAAAGAAAGCTGAAGCAAAAACACAGCGATACAGTTCCTGAAGCACCTTGGATTCAGTACAAACACAGACACATGATGCTAGGGGGAAGTCAATCATAGGCTTGGACGGAAGATGAATGCTGTCAGGTACACGTTTTCATCTCAGAAAAATCTTAACAGAAGAGGAAGATGGCCATAATGAAAAACACATGTCACAGAAACAAACATCTACTTTTTATTGGAACTCGTTGGGAATTCTGATCTCATACACAGGCATTTTTCAATGATTATTATTCATGTGATCTCTCTCCAGTAATCCTGAGTATTCCCTCCACAGCTCACCCCTATATCATCCATTAGCAGAGCTCTATCTCCAATTGCGTATTCTCTAATCCCTCAGTTGGTGAATGCAGAGAATCAGATTTTTATTGTGAAGGAATCTTCCCCTACTGAATTCAGGGAATTCAGAAAAAGCACAGTATCCACTAGCTGGAAACTCTGATTCATTGAGGTCTCACACACAGTGCTACTCCTTCCATAGCTAACATCCCTGTTCTGGTCACAACACCCAAGGGTTCTGATAGGGTTTTCATAGTAACAAGGAAGAACATGCTCAAGCCTACCCCTACTCCTGTCCTGGCAGAGCAAAGTTCATAGCTCTATGTGCGCTTCCCACCAAGAAGGAAAGGAACATGAAAACTTGTTTCTCAGAAATCAGATTAGCAGCGTGCTTCCTGTACCAAAAATATCTCTCTCAACATAAGTTAACTTGGTGGGCTGTTGATCTACCTATTTGCATCGGGAAACAATAATAAAATGTCCTGCAGTCTGTGTGTGCCAGGACCCAGATGTGATGTAGTAATGACATCTTGCAAAGATGGAAAGGTCCCTTCTGTATGTCTTCGCACCTTTTCCACTGTACAGAGGATAGGAATGAGAGCGTGATTAGTGATTCTGTTCGTCTTTCTGTCTGAAGAAGCTATGATCCTCAGGCCTGATTAATCTATTGTTGGATCTTCAGATGCCTCTACCTCCCTGAGGAGGTCTCCTATTGCAAGACCATCCATCCATCTGGGGCCAACAAGTTACAATGAACGCTTGGATTATTACTCTCATGGACTCCAAAAGAGAAGTCAACGAATAGAACGTATTATACTGGCTGGTGGAAAGTCCATTGTTTAATGTGTTAAACCGGTAAAACACAGCTTTGAGTTTCCCCAGGAGGGCTTTATTGTGAGTGTATGAGTGCCCTAGCAAAAGGGCCAAGTCTCTGTGGTATAATATTCTTGACATGTACAAAGCTTCCTGCTCTTGGACAAATCCAACATTAAATCTTTTCTTAAAGAATCAACATTATTTCAACCCTGCAAGATCACAGATCACAACCTTGGAACCTCACTCTGCTCATTACAGCATATTCAAATTGATCCCCCGTAGAAGGCATTGTTATACTTCCTGTTCATTAGAGTAGGCCTCCCAATGGCTACTATCTCCAATCAAAATTAATTTATTTGAAGTTTAGAACTTTCTTTAAGGCCCATTAATGTACTTTTAATTCAGACAAGTACTGTCATAGCATTCATTCCTTTAAGTAAACTGAAGAAATATTCCTCCTTCACTTAAAAATCAATCTCAGAGCAGAGTAATCATGTGTCCTGTATTGAGGTTTGCTAGTCTGCCATTAGCTCAAGATCTGCATATTGGTTATCCAAGTTTAGTCAATGCCATTTCCTTTCTTTTGGCAGAAGTCTTCTCCTTCAGACCTTAGAGCCTAAGTGAAGAAAGAGGAGATATTTATATATAATCTACCTCATTTTGGATGTCCCTATTTAAAGGATGATCATGCGTCCCACCCTCGAGTTGTATTTCTATGAAAATCTCATTACGATGGATCTGTGGACCTTAACACATGCTTACCTGAAAACTTCCTTTCATCAAGTGTAGGCCACCTGGGGACAAATGGAGCATCTAGAGTAGATGGAAATTAACATCCAAGATTTTGGGTTCATTTTTTGGTGGAATTTACATTTTCTCCAATATAAGTACTTTTTCTTCAAATTGTATTTAACACAATCTGATTTGGATTATCCTGGCTGTGGAAGTTACCTTTATCAGAGGGACCATGGAAGATGGGGTATTCCTCTGCTGCCAGTGACCAAAAGGACTGGTTCTGTCCTCCCCAAACTGAAAGCAGGCTGAAGAGAAGACAATGATAGCCTCCAAAAGCTTTGGTTCGTCTACACCAACACTTAGTTCTTGGCAAGCTGGGGTATGAATCTACTTCCCACTAGCTTGCTGCAGACTAGCTGTCCGTGTAGACCAGGGGTCTCAAATACGCGGCCCGCAGAGTTATTTGCTGCGGCCCACTTAGACTTTGCTCATGCACATGAATAGTTTGTTAATGAGCTTTGAGTCCCCAGTCAGCCAAGTCCACCTGGACAGGTAGTCCCCAGTAGGCTAGCACCCCAGTTTGCTGTGAACTAAATGTTTGTGTAGACAAACCCCTTATAATGATAGGGAGGAGGATGCAGTTTATATAGATATACAAATATTGTTTTAGGGTGGTAGTTGGAACAATAAATATGTGAAAATGTGCTCTCAAATAGAAGATGCCACTTAGAAGTTCACTTAATTTTATTCATAAGGCTAGATTACTGTTTCCCAGCTAATCAGTTTCAATTGGCACTGCCACGGTTAACACTGAAACTTACAATTTAATAATAGAGATATCCTATCTCCTAGAACTGGAAGGGACCTTGAAAGGTCATCGAGTCCAGCCCCCTGCCTTCACTAGCAGGACCAAGTACTGATTTTGCCCCAGATCCCCAAGTGGCCCCCTCAAGGATTGAACTCACAACCCTGGGTTTAGCAGGCCAATGCTCAAACCACTGAGCTATCCCTCTTGCCCAGTAGATCAGTTTTCTTTGGCAAGCAGATATTTGTAGATTGTTTCCCAGAAAAGATAATTTCTAGCTCTGGTAGCAGTGTTGGGATGGATATGTGCATGCAAGAGAAATTTGGTAATGCCATGTAAAAGTAGAAAGAAATAGCAAAATGTGATTTGACTAGTAACAACTTAAGTAAGTGTGTCAATTTTAGGAAATATAAACGGTTTTAAAAAATCCTTGCCATGTAAATGTCAAACAAAACAATAATCATTACAACAGTGAACTTTTGTTTAGAGATATTATAAGTAATGTAATCATCAGACCTCTCTCTTTGAGTGTTACCATATTACAGAGTGAACATAATTACAATAACGATGACATTGTTTCTAGTTTTTTTTATTAAATTGAGTGAAATCTCTGATTATACATACTTCACAGAGCAGGCATGTCTATCAATTGTTAATATTAAAAAATGAACAGGTATGCTGTTTTTTTGCTAGTGAATGTACTTCTAATATTAGATATTTGGTTGCCATTTATTCAAGTATTTAATTCTCTTCTGCCCATTTTATGCTGGGTATGTAATTGGTGTGTTAGTATTTCCATAACAACCTCCCTTATTTATTTATTTATTTATTTTTAACTATTCCTCTATAGTAGGACTATTTTTTTTTTCCAGTGAGAGGCAGCTTAGCAGATGAGAAATTAATTCATTTTCTTTTGTGTGACCATTTCTGCTAGGAAGCCCTAGGAGGATTACCAAAAGGTTATTTGGTAATAAATATTCAACAATTGGTGATAGAAGCAATGGCATCTGGTCAATTAGGAAACTATTAAAGTTAGTTTTCTGTATAAAACCATTTTTTTAGAAAGTTGAGAAACAGTGTCTAACTTGATAGTACGGGTACCACAGGAGAGTGGGTCAGTTAGTTAGTTTTAATGTCTAAATTATTTAGAAAAGTTTCTTTACTGAGTAGCTGGATAACCATATGTATTTCATGGCTTTTCCGGTCTTTAAAGCTCTCTGGTTCATGATTTGGGTTAAGATTGGGATTATTTGCAATGGGTGTCATGGGTGAGGGGAAAGAATTTTTTATCTTCAATTATATCGCAAGCCCATAGAATAGCCTTTGCTAAAAGGAAGTGTATAACTTCTGGAGAGTGATTTTTTTTTTTTTTTAAATTAATTTTAATTGGTAGCCAAGCAATGTTTTCACTGCCACCATTTTCATGTTCAGTAAAGACCGGGGTTGGTCTGGATCAAAGAGCTCAATGTTCACTACTGCTTTGCGTGCTGGCTGACTTGAAAGTACCATTGAATATTTAGAACAGCTAGTCCACCCCGTGTAAAGGGTTTATACAATGTATCTGCACTCACTGTTGGTTCCCCCCCCCCCCTCCTTATTCCATATAAATTCTAATGACATTCTCTGTGTTCCTGCCAGAGTTTTATCTGGGATGATTACAGAAAGATTTTGAAGTAAGAAAGATGTATCTTTGGCAAAATGTTCATTTTGACTGTGGCTGTTCTTCCCAACCAAGAAATTGCATACTTCCCCCAACATTCCAGGTCTCTTTCTATTTGCTGAAGTAGTGGTTTGATATTTAAATCGTAAAGCTCTTCTAGGTTGATTGAGATGTGAATTCCCAGATTTCTTATAGAATTTGTTGCCCATTTGTACCTAAATGTTTTCTGGGAGGAGTGACTTCTCAGAATCTGGCAAATTTATAGCTAGCATTTCAGATTTGGCATAATTTACATTAAATCCAGGCATTTCCTGAAATCCATAGATTTATTTAGAAACTAGTTTTAGGGAAATATTTGGACAGTCCATATTTTCAATCACAAATTAAACTCTGCTTTAATCTTGAAATTAGGCAGTTATATAAAAGCAGCATTCAGTGCCACTAGAAATCTATTAAGCATGACAAAAGTGCTTTTCTTTGATTTTTTTTTTTTTTTTTTTTAAATAACAATTTAGGGAAAATAACAAGTTTAAAACTTGAGTATTTAAATGTGAGCTTAAATCAAATCTCTGCCTTATGTGACTGTAGGACTCCAATATTATCAATTAATATTCTTGTAACTTCTCACTTACTACAGTATCTTATTCCAGGAAGATTATTTGGTTTTACTTTTGGTGGTGGAGGTGGGTCCTAACCCCAAACATGCAATGCCTTGACTGACCTCCATTCTCTTGCTGCTGGTCATGGCTGGTTGCTCAGCACAACTGTAATAATGAGTAGGTGATTTTAAACTGTGCCCTATTTATCCGTCAAGCCTCTCAGTGAAAATGAGTTATGTTAACTGTGTTAAATAAAGACCCCATATGCTGCTTTTGGATGTCCAAGTATCAGCAGTGACCATCTCCATTTGACAAGAAGGCTTATGACCTCTTAGGTGGATGCAGCTCTCATTTGTTATCCGTATCTTTGTCACCTCAGTCTGGCTTACTGTATTAATTCCATTTGTGGTTAGACATTTGTCCATTTGGAAACTTTAGCTACTGCAGAAACTGGGAGCCCACTTGCTGGTGCTCCTTGCCAGGAATAGAATACCCCAATTTTTCCAGTTGGTTTCTGAGTGCAATTTAAGGTGGCATGTTTGACTCAAAATCACTAAATTAATTAATGTAGAGACTACCTCTGTCCTTGCATGATTTAGAATTTGTGGAGATCAGTAGGGACCCTAAACTAATAGTCTACTGTTTTTAAACAAGAGGGATTGATGGCAGGCATTTTTCAGTGGGGTGCCCTGTTGGTGTCAGTGGTTGGAATGAATTCTATTGCAATCTGCTGACTTTCAGGCCATCTAGCTATGCCAATAGTTTATCC
Organism: Trachemys scripta elegans; assembly: GCF_013100865.1. NCBI lineage: Eukaryota > Metazoa > Chordata > Testudines > Emydidae > Trachemys > Trachemys scripta. Next base: position 107,283,429 of record NC_048300.1, read on the forward strand.
TAAGCTTTTAAGAAGGGGTTGGGCAAAGATGTATGGAGATTAAAAGTATCATGTTCTGGTGCTTTCTTATGTAAACTTGTGATTCAGAGACCAGACTTGAATCCAGGTCTGTTGAAGGCATTTTTATATTGATAGCCCATAAATGTTTCAGGAACCATTAAATATGGATGCTCTCCACTTTCTCTGTGCCTGTGTTCAAGTTGTTTTAGGGAATCGGGTTTTTTTTTATTCCCAGCCTGCTGAAATCATGAGACAAATTTGATTTTTAGACTAAAAATCAACATTTACAAAAATTGCCTGTCCATTAACAGCTATTAGTATGCAGCTGTCAAATACATGGGCTTGATTGCTAGCATTCTACATGTGCCCTCCATTCTCAGTACAATCAACTTATCTTTATTTTTAACAAGGAGACCATGTAGCTGTTCCAATTAAAATAGCCTTTAATATTTTCATTAAAGTTCATTAGAATGCTGGTGTGAATAGTGATGGGATTGGAAATGTACTCTCGAAAAGCACAAAAGAGGGGAGAGAACTCTTCCTTTGAATAATTTGCCCGTAAGCATTGTTTTTATCAAGGTGGAAATGTATAAAAATGCTGTAAACACTGTGGATTAAACCCTTTTCTGATTTGAAGTCAACTGTAAAACTTTCATTGACTTAAATGAGGCCACGATGTCAGTGTATGGCTGGGATTTTCAAACAAGCCCAGGAGAGGTAGGTGCCCAACTCCTCCTGAAATTTGAGACCCATTAGACTGCTTTGAAAAGCCTGCAGCAAAAGAGTGAAAGTTACTTACTGAACACTTCTTGTGTTTAGTCTGTCTTTAACATTAAGAGCACCCTATTGTAGCAAGTGTATTTCAGTGTTAATTCTAGGAACCATGGAGCACTCCTACCACTTTTCCAAGAGGAAAGCTGTGGTGCATTGAAGCATAATGTATCTCTTTAGCATAAGCATTTTTGAACATTCCAGATGTCCAATATGGCAGCAGATTTTGGTTTGTTACTTTTATTTTTGGTTGAAGATCTTAAATAGGATGGATTAAAACAGCTCTTTAATCCCAACAAAATTGATGTTTAGTGCCTTAATTTTTAGATTATTCCTATTAATGGTGTTGAGAGCCAAAAAATAGAATGTTGAAACAATGCATAATAATATTTTATTGTTGCATTTCTAGCATAACCTGTGACCATGACGACTGAAGCTGGCCCAGAGACTGAAGTAAAGAAGGAATCTGAGCAGCTAGGGGCAGATGCAGCCAAGGAAACACACGAGGAAGCAACAGAGAGTCAGGAAAATCAAAAGTCGGAAAAGGCACTCTCTGAAGAGGCACAAAGTTCTCCTTCTTCCCCAGCACTAGCTACCCAAAGCAGCCCAAGTAGTCAGAAGAAGGAAAAAGATCCATCTGAAGGCAAGGGAATCTCTCGCTTTATCCCCCCATGGCTTAAGAAACAAAAATCATATACCTTGGTGGAGCCCAAAGATGAAGCCAAGAAAAAACCTGTAGAGGAAAGACCGGTAGTGGAGGAGAGGGAAAATCAACTTCCAGAGGATATGGCTCAGCCAAAGGGGAACTTGGAAGAAGCAACAATTGAGAGTCAACAGGAGGCTAAAGCAGATGACAAGGAGGAGGAGGAGAAGCATTCTATGAGCAGTGCTGACACACAGGTATGTGTGGAAAGCTAATAAATTAAAGAAAATATTAACGGCTAGTCAGTGAACCAGATTTATTGCTACTGTAACTCCTCTGAAGTATGTGTCAGTATTGAAATTATACCAGGGATTAATATGGCTCCCTCTTTGAATTTTTTGTGCGATTTTTCTTCTTGGGCTGACTTTAGTGACGTGCTACTTGAGGGTATGTCTACACAACGCCCCCTCACTCCCCCCCCACCCCCCAGGAGTGGGGGGGAAAGCTAGGCAGCGAGTCTGAGCCCAGTTCTTCAGACATGGGTTTGTGGGACTTGTGCTATGACATTCTGGCTCAGGCTAGAGCCCAAGCCAGAATGTGCACATACAGTTATTTTTTAGCACTGTAATACAAACCCTGTGAGCCCAAGTCTGTTGACCTGGGCTCTGAAACTTGCTGCCATGGGGTGTTTTTTGTTTTGTTTTCTGTGTAGACATACCCTTAGTGACTGAAGCAATCCATTTATTATCTGCTGTAGTTATTTTTGAGTCCTGACGATCTCAATTATTTTATTCCATGCTTTACTCTTCCATTCTCTCAAGACTATGCATTATGGATACTGTCTTTATTTCTCCCTACTTGGATGTTGGTGTTGAGATGCTGATGGCTGTGCTGTTGAAATGTGAGGAACTATGCTGTACATGTGCCTCTGCTCTGCAGTGCTCCAAAGTCTTGCCTTCAGAAGAGTCAGATGTCAATCCTTAAATTCAAACCTGTGTCACTTAGGGCTTGAGTTTTTCTTAAATGTTGTTCTGTTCTAATGCAGTTTCTCATTATATTTTGAATTGCTTTTAAGAAAAAAATGTAACTTTCATTTTGATTTCTATAGGGAGACTGGTTGCTTCTGTTAGAATTTTAACAAGATAGTGGCCTTTAGAATAGAAAAATTGTTTTTCAGTATCTTTTCTCAAAGGGGAACCCTTAAAACTATATATTATGCATCCAAACACCAGCTGGGAGCACACCTTAATGGATAGTTATAAGAATAATTAATTATTGATATACAGAAAAGAAGAATTTTCTTTCAACTTCATCCTGAAAGGGTTGGACTTGTTATTGTACTACATCTTTCTTACAGCCTGCTAAAGAAGACACTAAAGAGATTGAAGTAGAGAAAGTTGCCAATGAGCAAGAAGAAAAACAAAAAGTAGAAGAAAAGAGGGAGTCCAAAGAGGTACAAACAACTGAAATCAAAATGGAGAAAGTGCCTCAGAAAGCTCCCAAGAAGATTAAAACTGTGCCGTGCAAAGTGATGCTCCTGGATGGCACCGAATACAGCTGTGACCTAGAGGTAAGGCAGCAAGCCTTCTATAAAGAGATCTTTCCCTGTAGAAAGACAGCAATCAGTACAGTGTGCTTTCATTGCAGTGAGAGTTAATTAATGCATGTTTGTTTTTGGTAAATGGAATGAGTTCGTTACATTGTCACATTCACATTGCTGTAGTTAAGGGTCAGTTATTATTTCCATTTTAAACTCCTATCTTTAAGACTTCTCAGTTAAGCTACAAAAAGGTACTCTGAGCAACATTATCACAAAAATGATACAAATTCAGCAACAACAACAAAATTCTTTGGGTAAATTGATTTCTTCTGGCAACTGAACCTCCCCAAAAGAGTAAAGATTTTCCTTAAGGCACTGCCTTTTGTTATTTGTACTTAAAACAGTATTTTATTTTAAAAGAAGTGTTTAACCACAAACTAGAAAGTTGGCCTTAATTTGGTTTTTAGAATTAGTTCATAGGTGTAATGAAGAACTCTAGACAGTGTGTTAACTGGTTTAACTGTGAGATTTAATGCAGATCACTACTGATTTAGTAAAATTTGCAAAATTTTTTGCAAATTTTATGCTTCTTTCCATATTTAAAATTGGCCTTAAGTAACTGACAAAAGCAGGAAATGCTAAGGTAATAAAGGAAAAGTAGATGCTCATTTTTCTAATACTTGAGCATTCTTTTGCATATTTACTGCCAGGCAGAGTAAAAATGGTGTCTACATTAAATTGATTTCTGCTGTATTTAGATTTTCAGTTGTAGTTAAATGTACATTTACATTACATTAACCAAAAGAAAAAATTTAAATGGGATTCTGGCCTTGAGGAATTACATTCTTAATAAAAGTCAGACCAAAATGGGAATTGAATAAACAGTTTTGCACCACAAGCTTACAGAACTTTAATTCTTGGGGGTGGTTCCGATAGACTGGAGAATAGCTAATGTGGTTCCTATTTTCAAGAAAGGGAAAAAAGGTGATCCGGGTAACTACAGGCCTGTTAGTTTAACATCTGTAGTGTGCAAGGTGCTGGAGAAAATTCTGAAAGAGAAAGTAGTTGAGGACCTTGAATAATGGCAAGTGCGATAAATTACAACATGGTTTTACGAAGGGCAGATCGTGCCAAACGAATCTGATCTCCTTCTTCGAGAAAGTAACGGACTTACTAGATAAGGAAAATGCGGTGGACCTAATATACCTGGATTTCAGTAAAGCGTTTGATACTGTACCCCATGAAGAATTATTGGTTAAACTGGAAAAGATGGGGATTGATATGAAAATCCAGAGATGGATAAGGAATTGGTTAATGGGGAGAATGCAGCGGGTCGTATTAAAGGGTGAACTGTCGGGTTGGAGGGAGGTTACTAGTGGAGTGCCTCAAGGTTCGGTTTTGGGACCCATTTTATTTAATCTATTTATAACTGACCTCGGAACCAATTGCAGGAGTGGACTGATAAAGTTTGCGGATGATACGAAGGTGGGAGGCGTTGCCAATTCGGAGGAGCATAGGGATATTCTGCAGGGAGACTTGAATGAGCTTGTGAATTGGAGTATCAGAAATAGGATGAAATTTAATAGTGAAAAGTGTAAGGTGATGCATTTAGGGATGACTAACAACAATTTTAGTTACAAGCTGGGGACGCATTGGTTAGAAGTAACGGAAGAGCAGAAGGACCTAGGGGTTCTTGTAGACCGGAGGATGACTGAGTCGACAATGTGACGTGGCGGTGAAAAAAGCCAATGCGGTCTTGGGATGCATTAGGCGAGGTATATCTAGTAGGGATAAGGAGGTGCTGCTTCCGTTATATAAGGCGCTGGTGAGACCTCATTTGGAGTACTGTGTGCAGTTCTGGTCTCCCATGTTTAAAAAAGATGAACTCAAATTGGAACTGGTGCAGAGAAGGGCCACTAGGATGATCAGAGGAATGGAAAACCTGCCGTATGAAAAGACTAGAGGAACTCGGGTTGTTTAGTCTGACAAAGCGAAGGCTGAGGGGGGATATGATTGCTCTCTTTAAATATATCAGAGGGATAAATACAAGGGAGGGAGAGGAATTATTCCAGCTTAGTACTAATGTGGACACGAGAACGAATGGATATAAACTGGCCGTGGGGAAGTTTAGGCTTGAAACTAGACGAAGGTTTCTAACCGTGAGAGGGGTGAAATATTGGAACGGCCTTCCGAGGGAAACGGTGGGGGCGAGGGACCTGTCTGGTTTTAAGATTGTTAGATAAGTTTATGGAGGGAATGGTTTAATGGTAAAGCATATTAGCTAAGGAATACCGAGCAAAGGCAGGTAAATAGTATAATGGCTAACAAGAGTCAGGCTGGACTCTTGCCTACATGCTCGGGGTCTTACTGATCGCCATATTTGGGGTCGGGAAGGAATTTTCCTCCAGGGTAGATTGGCTGAGGCCCTGGAGGTTTTTCGCCTTCCTCCGCAGCATGGGGCAGGGATCGCTAGCAGGAGGGTTCTCTGCCAATTGAAGTCACTAAAACACAGGATTTGGAGACTTCATCAGCAGAGTCAAGGGAAGGCTAGGGATGGTTTTGTGGCCTGCAGTATGCAGGGGGTCAGACACGATGATCATAATGGTCCCTTCTGACCTTAAAGTCTATGAGTCTATGAGGACTAGATATGTGCTTATTGTGTGGATTTTATTTTATTTTATTGTTTGGTTCACAGACTGCTTTATATTTTGAAAAGGCAAATGTTAAAATGTTTCTAGTCCTTATGCAATCTCTTAAGGCATTTCTCAGCTTCTCCTCCTTCCACAAAACTCAGTTGTTAACTTCTTTTGAGGTCAACAGAGCTAATATGGGTTAGGTATGGAAAATGCTATGTGTATACACACGTGGTGGATACATGTTTCAGAAAAGTGCACAACTGATTGTTCTTCTTTGATTTCACACGTCCATTGCACTGTAGGTGTGCATGTGCTCCAGTGCACAGTTGTCAGAGTTTTTTTTTTTTTCCCCTTTAGTGGTACCAGTCGTGGCAGCACGAGCCCTCTCTGCTGCCTCATGCAGGTATAAAAGACAGAGCTGCCCCTAACCTCCCACTCACTCCCTTCCCCAGTGCCCCTACACCCCCACCCTGTCCCTGGCCAAACCAGAAGCTGGAATGGGCCGGCAGCCATGGACCCTCTACTTATCGGGCGGGGGGCCATGGCAAAAAGTAGATGGACCAGGCCTGTCCACTTTCAAAAAGGGGGAGGGCATGGCCCCTGGCCTCCCCAGTTCTGGCGCCCTTGGTTGCGAGCTATTGAATTATCTTGCCTGGCATTCCTTCCACACATTGGGAAAGTTGGTGCTGACTGACAGTCTAACAGCCATGTTTTACCATAGAATATTAGGGTTGGAAAAGACTTCAGGAGGTCATCTAGTCCAATCTCCTGCTCAAAGCAGGACTAACACCAACTAAATCATCCCAGCCAAGGCTTTGTCAAGCCTAACCTTGAAAACATCTAAGGATGGAGATTCCACCATCTCCCTAGGTAACTCATTCCAGTGCTTCACCACCCTCCTATTGAAATAGTGTTTCATAATATCCAACCTAGACCTTCCCCACTGCAATTTGAGACAGATGGCAGAACAAGAAGCAACCACTGAGAACAGCCTAACTCCATTCTCTTTAGAACAAACAGGGTGGGAACTGGTCCTCACTAGTCTGCTGGGAAGCAATTTTGTTTTGAGACTTCTTCATCAGCAACTTCTGAAAGCGATCTGCCTCCCAAGTCTCAGAATATGCTGGCCAATTACCTGAGCAGGTTGTTAATCATTGTGAGTGGTCCCTCAGCCCAGACATGGCATGGACCGTTTTCCACCTCTGTGGAGCTCCTCAAATGGATGTTTGCAGTAAAAGACAACAGAAAATGTCACCAGTTTTGCTCCCGGGCAGGCCACAGTGCGGGTTCATTGATGGATGCTTTCCTGCTGCGGTGGTCAGTGTCTCTCCTATATGCTTTTCCCCATATATCTCTTCTGCCCAGGATTCTATGCAAGGTCAAGCAGGACAAGGCCTATGTTATATTGATTGCCTTGACATCGCCCAGTCAATGCTAGTTTTCAGAGCTCTTAGATCTATCAATCAGTCCCCCTCAGTCACACTCGCTTCACGCCATCTCCCCCCACCCCCTGTAATCTTCAGGCCTTTTACCTGAAGTCTTCATGGTTAACACTGGTGAAGGAGTCCTGCTCTAGAGAAGTTCAGAATGTGCTGCTGAATAGTAGAAAACCATCAGCTAGAACTACTTATCTGGCTAAATGAAAGAGATTTTCCGTGTAGTCCTAACCTAAAGAGGTTTCCTCAGTCCTTACTTCTATTCAGTGTGTGCTGAATAATCTTCTGTCCCTGAAACATCAAGGATTGGCAATTAGCTCAATCAGAGTACACTTGGTAGCTATATTGGCATTCCATCTACTTGTTAACTGCTCCTACCCAATGTCTGTAAGATTTTTAAAGGGATTGGACAGGCTATTTCTGCACATACAGAACCCTATTTCCCTCCTCTCCCTCCCACCCCCCCCCACCCCCCGAAGCCTGAATCTGGTCCTAACAAAGCTGATTCCTCCCCCCCGAGCCTCTAGCGACCTACTGTCTGTTGCACCTTTCAATGAAGGTAGCATTTTTAGTAGCCATCAGCCAGGAGACGGGGGAGTTGAGTGCACTAGTATCAGACCCTCTGTATACAGTTTTGTATACAAAGTCTTCCTTCGTCTTCACCCAAAGTTTCTTACGTAGGTGGATAACACTTCATATTAAACAAGCAATTTTCTTACCAACCTTCTTCCCAAAGCCTCCTGGTAATAATGGTTAGAAGAGACTGTACACTCCGGACGTTAAAAGAGTTTTAGAGCAGGGGTCCCCAATGCGGTGCCCACGGGCGCCATGGCGCCCGCATACTGGCTGCTGGACAAGTAGCCACCGAAATGCTGCCAAGAAGCGGCAACGTCAAGAAGCGCTGCCGCTGAAATGCTGCTGATTTTCGGCGGCGACGTCATTGATGACGCTACTTCTTGGCGGCATTTTGGCGGCGACGCTTCTTGGCGTTGCCGCTTCTCGGCGGCTAGTTGTGCACCGCCCGCCACAGGGAAAGGTTGGGGACCACTGCTTTAGAGTTTTATCTGGATCTGACTAAATCTTTCAGCTTTTCTACTCAGTTCTCCGCAAGTACAATGAACAGAATGAGAGGAAGTCCTGTTCCACTCAAAGCATATCATTTTTGATATCTAGTTGTTTGCCTAGGTTACCAGTTGGCTACTTGATAGAGGGTCATTGTGTCACATATTTGCCTCTCACTTTGTGCTCGCGCTCGCTCGCGCTCTCTCTCAACAATCTAGAGACTCTGTTAAATTTGGACAAATGGTTCCTCCAGTCCCTGTTCAAATAAACTTCAAACCCACCTCCAATTTGGGTTGCTTGTGAGTTACCTAGTTCTTCAAGATATTTTGTACACGTCTATTCCACAACCCCCTCTCGTTTTCTGTCTTTTGGACCCTCCTGACAGGAAGGAACTTAGTCGGATCAGTGGTGGCTCCAATCCTTTATGCCTGCGTGCAGGGTGCGAGGCAGGAGAGGATGCTCATGCCACCACAACAGGTATTGCTATTTTTGGGGAAAAACTCTCAACTGTGCACTGGAGCGTACACACACAGTCAGTGGGATGGACATGTGCAACACCTCTCTAAGACCAAGTTATGGAAAGGTTAGTAACTGTTACTTCTGAAAGTGTTCCTAGTCCTCTTTCACCAAGGCATAAGCGTAGACTATTGGGGATTGATCAGTCGTCATTTTAATCTATGCTGATGTAAATCAGGAATAATTCCTTTGATGTTCGTGGACTTAAACCAATATAAAACTCGTATAAGAATGCAAAACTGGCATCTGAATCGCGTGTACAAAGCAATTGTCCTGGCCAGATTAGTTAAACTAGTTATATTCTGCCTAAATAAAATGTTTCCTGTAGCTCTCAGTTAGTTATTTCCCTCTTTAAACTTCAGAGTATTGCTAGTGCAAACTAATTACTACTTTCCATCCCAAAGTTGAATTGCCTATTTATAAACTATACAGTGTGAAAGCTATATTAGGATGTTAGTCTAGGGAATTAAAATATAAATCTAATTATTTGATTTCTAAGTCCTGTTGTTTGGAGTCAGAAAACCTACATTCTAGTTAGACTGGTCAAGATGAAACTTAACATTTAGCTTGACTTCAACTTTTTTTCAAAACAGAATGCTAAACTTGCTATAGTCTAGCTATATTAGGCAGTTATTTTAGATCCAGCTTCATTTGGTTGGGTTGCTGTTTATCAGTATGTGGTATCTAATGCTCACATTCCTTGTCTGCCTTTGTTTCCTTTCCTCTCGCCCAGTTTTTCTGCTTCCATGTGTTTGATGTGTTTTTGGTGGAATATTACAACAGCACTGTATGCTTCAGTTGTGGTGCACCATCATCACAACATATCAGCTTTTCAGCACATTTGTTATTGGTTTCCCATACAGTAAAGAAAAACAGAGCGAACAGTTTGCTAGGTTTTCAGTGCTTGCTAGCATTGGTACAGTCAGCATATCATGGAATTAGCCAAAGCAGCACTAATCACTCACTCTTTAGACACGAAGGTGTTTTGAGAAATATTGGTAATTTTAAAGCATCATTGTGTAGCTCTGGTGTTTGTACTTAATGTATCATATATGGATAAGAGTCAAATCCATGGCTACCAAAGAAGCAGTGTGGGGGGAGGGGAGACCCAAGGAGTATTTCCTGGAAAACTTCATAAAGAGAGGTTTCAGAGTAACAGCTGTGTTAGTCTGTATCCGCAAAAAGAAGAACAGGAGTACTTGTGGCACCTTAGAGACTAACAAATTTATTAGAGCATAAGCTTTCGTGGACTACAGCCCACTTCTTCGGATGCATATAGAATGGAACATATATTGAGGAGATATATATACACACATACAGAGAGCATAAACAGGTGGGAGTTATCTTACCAACTCTGAGAGGCCAATTAATTAAGAGAAAAAAAAACTTTTGAAGTGATAATCAAGCTAGCCCAGAGAGACTGCAGAGCTAGAATTGATATGCAAACTAGACACAATCAACTCCAGTTTGAATAAGGACTGGGAATGGCTGAGCCATTACAAACATTGACTCTATCTCCCCTTGTAAGTACTCTCACACTTATTATCAAACTGTCTGTACTGGGCTAGCTTGATTATCACTTCAAAAGTTTTTTTTTCTCTTAATTAATTGGCCTCTCAGAGTTGGTAAGATAACTCCCACCTGTTTATGCTCTCTGTATGTGTGTATATATATCTCCTCAATATATGTTCCATTCTATATGCATCCGAAGAAGTGGGCTGTAGTCCACGAAAGCTTATGCTCTAATAAATTTGTTAGTCTCTAAGGTGCCACAAGTACTCCTGTTCTTCTTTTTTCATAAAGAGAAGCAATTTCCTGCATCTTGGAGGAGTGGAAAACGTATCAAGGCAGTTTTAGGAAAAAGTAATCCTAGCTGATATTTACCCAATACAGAATTTTAAATAACTTGCCAGTGGGAGAAATTAGATGCTGATAAAACATGTGAGCATGCACCAAACCAAACAAAAGGATAGGGTCAAAGCAGCTTTCTATTTCATGGTGGTTAGGTACTTTGTAACATAAATAGGAGAGGTTTACTCCCAGATAGGAACAACTTGCTCAGTTAAAGCTAAAGCCATTCTGTCAGAACCATGGGGGATTCATGGTCCAAGAAACGAACTCTGTACAGAAACTTGCAACATTTTTATGTGACTAAGTGTTCATCAAGCGTAAGTTTAAACCTCTTCTGCCAGTGTGATTTTTGAGCATTGAGGTTTTTTTTATTTGTTATACAAACATTTTGAGCTTGTCAAAATCATGTCTGGGCACATTTTACAGACATTAACTATAAATTAGTTAATTAAATTAAACTATTAAATAAAAATGGGGTATGTGGTCCTCTCCCCCTTTGTCTGTTTTTAGAACCTCTAAATTTTCAAGGGTCCAGTTCTGTTTCTTTCATAAGAAATGCCTGCCTAATGATAGGTTTTACACCATATCCTGAAGTTTCAAGGGATTCTCCAGTACACTGTGCCCACGGTGCTTCAGGTAGGGTGCAAAGACATAGATGTGTTTTTTTTGTTTTTTTTTTTTTTTAAAGAGCTTCCATCCGTGGAACCACTTCAACCTTCAGAATAATATGTACGCTATATCTTTTGAGCAGACATTTCATAGTACAAGTTTACTGAATCTCTTGAGGTATTAAACTCTCTAGTTTAGAAATAATATTCATTGCCAACTTGAAAATGTGTTTTGGGGGACAGGAACAGATGGTCCTTAACAGATGGAGATCAGGTGTTCTTCAGTTCAGGTCCCAGCTGCAGTATCTGAAACTTCCTCCTGGAGAAAGAGAAGCTTTAACTACATTATAAAGAAGATAGTTTCAAATACAGCTCTCTAGGGAACAATCTTGTGCAACTGAAATGGATGTGTTCTTATGCTACACTCATCTAAAAGTGCTCCCACACATTTAGCAGCACTCTATTTATTTAATGAAAAATTCATAGTGTATATCAAAGCTGAAATTATTTCTCTACAAAACCACTGGAAGACTATTGGCCTATCTGGCATATTTACTCGGGGGGGGGGGGCGGTTACTGTCAAAAGGTAGATTATACAAAAATACTCTTTACCAGAAGCTGGGATTGGACGACAGGGCCTGGATCACATGATGACTACCTGTTCTGTTCATTCCCTCTCAGGCACCTGGCATTAGCCACTGTCGGTAGACAGGATACTGGGCAAGATGGACCTTTGGTCTAACCCAGTATGGCCATTCTTATGTTCTAATTATGTGTAGCCAGATAGGGTTTTTGTTTTCTGTATCCCTCCTCACTGCCCCCCTCCCCCCGCCTAAATCCACCCATAACTACTGCTTTGATCACCCTATTAAAAAGAATTGTTTCCCAAAACATTCATTAGAATCTCATACTGGATGATCTTTATGGCTCTAATAGATGCTCCTTCTTTTGTTTCATTGCTCTGCCAAATAAGTGGAAATAGTACCATTATTATGAAATTCAAAATATAGAAGCAATCAGTGTGAAGATAAAGCTGTACAAAGCTTACTCCTTTTAAAAATAGCTACTAAGCTTTTTTCCTCTTTAATTAGAATATAATTTTGAATTAAATTTTTTTAATTGGGACCCAAACTTTGTGCTTTCTGTAGCACTAGGTTCACTGAATCTATCTGTATTTGCTGGAAATCCTGGTGCTTGGTTGTATTTCAATACTTAAATGACGAGAGCACATAGTGAGCAAATGTACTTTCTATGTTTGTTTCATAATTCTGCATAGAGAGAATGAGATGTAGATAAAGATACTCTTACTATGATAGTGTAATTTCACATTAAAAAAAGTAATTGATATTGTAAAAGTTGGACACCTTCATTTATTCAGTGTTTCTGTCCACACCAATGTATCACCACTATTTTTCTTGGTATTTTTATGTCCATATGTATGGGTCCCCCTGTGTTCCTCCTGGTGCTGGATGCTTTCTACAAACAATCTCCTTTTGTAATTTCAGTTTCTTTAACCAGTTCTACCTTCTAAAAAGACTTATTTTCTTGGCTACCTTACTTACAAATTCTTACCCATTGTCTAACACTGTCGAGTCTTCTTTCTTGCCCCTTTTTCTCTTCATACTGGAAAAATAAGCACTAGCTCTCTTCTGCCTGCAGGGAAATGGAATGCAGGCATCTTTTCTAAAGAGCAACAACTGCTTCCTCTGACTGCTGCTGTCCCCAGACTCTCTGGCTTGGAGGCATACCCTCTATATGCGTGCATTCCGCAATGTTTTTTGATTTCCAGCCTGTGTATACTTCCACACAAGTAGCAACAGCAGCAATGTTTGTAAAAGAAATACTAATTAGGAACCTTTTATATTCTGTTGTGCTTTCTCTTTTTGCAAAATGAAAAACCATATTCAGTTTAATTCAGGGTTTGCTGCTAACTGTATTTTTAAGAGTAGTTGCTCACCCAACATCTGGGAAAGAGTTTACTTCTTATTCTTTTCTAATTCAGGACACATGCCAAGGGAGCTGTCACCTCCAAGGAACTGACAGTATTAGGCCAATCCTGATGGAGTTGCATGGATTTCACCCTTCACTTAATTTTTGGTTTCATTTCTCTACGTGTGCTTCCCTGAGGCCTTCCGTATTGTCAGTCTCATATATTGCACTTCTAACATGATTGGAAGAGTAAGATATGGTCAGCTTCTCCTGTCCTCCACAAATCGCCTCTGATTTCAGAGGAAAGAGACAAAGCTGTTATACTGGGGGTTTTGCTCTCTGTTGCACCCCATGCATGCATGTATTTAAGGTACAGGAGAGTATTAGAGGGTGAGAGTAAAATGAGTAATTACCAACAACAGAATTTCTAAAATGGCAGGGGTTTTGTCATACAAAGCTCTTTTTAAAATATTTTTTTAAAGGAAATGCTTATGGATTTCCATGGAACATATGTGAGAATATACCTAGGATGAATTTGTTGCACAGAGTGTGATTAATTTCTTTTTGTACAAAATGTGTTTAATAGCGTTACAAAAACACATCGTAATAAGAGTTTACATAATCATGTGATGAAGACCCACAACAGTGCTTCTTGGTGATTTCTCCAAAATATTAGTTAGAACCATGAAAAAATACATAAATGGAGCAATGTTTAAGCAGAATCTTATTTTCGTGTAGGCAGTGTAGATTGAAATCTGAAGATGTACGGTATGTAAATAAATGTCATTTAGATTTAAGGTAATGCAGAATGACATGTTTGCATGAAAACTAGGTTTTGAGTACATAAATGGATTAGCTCTGTAATGTGTTAATTAAAATGTCTTGCTTTTTGCAGTTAGGCTGGGACATGCATTTACAGTTGGGATTTTCATATCTGCAACATCTTCATCCTAACACAATTAAATTAGAACTGTTTAAAACTTGAGCAGAATCAAATTAATTTTTTGATTAAAAATATCAACTATAATTGCCACGGCAATTTTATATAATTGCAATTATAATGAATTAAGAGCTACCTTGGGGGATAGAAGCAGAAATTAATGAAAACGGAACAAAGTCAGAGATCAACATAGATATTTAAATAAGAATGTCAATTACTTTAGCCATACCTGTTACAAAAAAATATAAAAATGTGGGACAGGAGCAGACAACACTGACTACTATAAACCCATGTCAGCCTATAATGTCAACTTATTTTTGCACTTGTACAGTATGCAGAATATTATATATACTTATTACCACAAGGATGGTAGTAAAAGCCTTTATAAAGCTACTTCACAAGGTAACTGATATTTAAGAAGCAGATCTCTTCAAAGGGTTTTAATACTTCCTGGTACTAGTCCTTTGAGTCCTTTAATATTTCAGATTTGACTAAATTATGTTTTGAATTCTCCTTTACAAAGTACTATATGGTATCTAGAAAACATATAGATGTTTTTAAATTACTATTTTATTGAGGGGGGGGTGGCGGAGGAGGTTAAATGCAACAAAATAACCGTCCAAATCGAGCCAAATGGATTTTAAACACAGTTGCTCAAAAAAAACACACAAAGCCAACTTCCTTCTGGTTGAGACTCTAAGCCAAGTTTCAGCCTGGAGCAGATTTTCATGTTGAGTTCTTGGAAACTGTCATTCTTTGCAGTTCTTACTGTACACTGTTAGCATCTCTATTGTAATTAAGCTACTATTTGTATAAGTAAATATTCCTTACTGGTAGCGAAATAAAGATGAACAATACTTTGTGAAATTAATTACTTAGTAAAAGCAATAATGACCTGATTTTTTTGACAGTGAGTTTTTTAAATCACACTCACTTATATTTTCAAACAAACAAACAAAAACCCTCTTTAGATTCAAGCTGTGGCTTTATTAATACATTACTGTTTTTCTGCTCTTTTCTTGGTTTGGATTAGAATTACTCTTTCATTTCCACCCCATTGAAATAAAATAATCTGGGTTTGTGTTACTTTGCCTGGAGCAAGGGAGAGAACAAAAATGAGCAGAAATCTTAAAATTCATTACATTCAAGCTTTATTTGTTTTAATGATACAGATAATTTCTCCCTCCCCACTGCTGTTAGCTAATTATCACCCCCATAACCAGAAGATTAAGCTGAAATAAGAGTTTGCTTGCTGAGATGACAGCAACTCTCTGCTTGCTAATGTGAAATGATACATTTCTTAGTCAGGTTTCAGAGTAGCAGCCGTGTTAGTCTGTATCTGCAAAAAGAACAGGAGTACTTGTGGCACCTTAGATACTAACAAATTTATTGGAGCATAAGCTTTCGTGGGCTACTGCCCACTTCTTCGGCTGCATATAGAGTGGAACATATATTGAGGATATATACACACACACACATACAGAGAGCATGAACAGGTGGGAGTTGTCTTACCAACTCTGAGAGGCCAATTAAGTAAGAGAAAAATTTTTTTTGAAGTGATAATCAAGCTAGCCCAGTACAGACAGTTTGATAAGAAGTGTGAGAATACTTACAAGGGGAGATAGATTCAATGTTTGTAATGGGTCAGCCATTCCCAGTCCTTATTCAATCCTGAGTTGATTGTATCTAGTTTGCATATCAATTCCAGCTCAGCAGTTTCTCGTTGGAGTCTGTTTTTGAAGTTTTTCTGTTGTAAGATAGCCACCCGCAGATCTGTCATTGAATGGCCAGACAAGTTAAAGTGTTCTCCTACTGTTTTTGAGTATTATGATTCCTGATGTCAGATTTGTGTCCATTAATTCTTTTGCATTGGCCAAACCGGACAGTCTCTATGTACATGGCAGAGGGGCATTGCTGACACATGATGGCATATATCACATCGGTAGATGTGCAGGTGAACGAGCCCCTGATGGTATGGCTGATGTGATTAGGTCCTATGATGATGTCACTTGAATAGATATGTGGACAGAGTTGGCATCGGGCTTTGTTACAAGGATAGGTTCCTGGGTCAGTGGTTTTGTTCAGTGATGTGTGGTTGCTGGTGAGTATTTGCTTTAGGTTGGGGGGTTGTCTGTAAGCGAGGACAGGTCTGTCTCCCAAGATCTGTGAGAGTAAAGGATCATCTTTCAGGATAGGTTGTAGATCTCTGATGATGCGCTGGAGAGGTGTGTGGCTGGCTGGCATCCTGTTTTCTGACAGCATTTAGTTGATAAAGAGCTGCATAATCACAATGAAAACTTGAAATTTGGGCTCAGTTATCATGTATCATTTTGTTGTTGGAATTGTGGCTAAAAGTCAGCAGTGGCATTGTATACTAGTTGATGAATGTTTGTTAGTGCCATTCCTTTCAGAGTTAGTCAAAAATAAATAAATTAAATACTGGTGCATTACTGTTGATCTATAACCCTTTTTATAGTCATAAAAGCTTTTTACTTTCCCAGCTTGATCCAGTGCTCATCAGTGAATGGTTGGTGGAATCTGTTTGCTCTAGCGTGAGAAAAGCCTGGGGATGTGGGTTGGGGAAAGCATGGAACCAACATACAAGAATAAAGCTGCAGCCAGCTATTGTAGTTCGTAGGAATGATTCTATATTGCATTACTCTGTGGATGTGTTGATAATTTAATTTGGATTTTGTAATTATAGTGTACAATATATGGTAAAAAGCAACAGAGAGTCCTATGGCATCTTTAAGCCTAACAGATGTATTGGAGCATAAGCTACCAAGCTATATGGTAGTCACTTCTGTAAATTAGCCTCTAGTTTCTCCTTCATGTGCATACCAAATTGCTAAAAATGATGAAATGGGACAGCATGTGACAATAATTTTAAAAGTACATGTTTTGCTATATGAGTTGGTAACAATAGTATTAACTCACAACATTAATGCTATTTCTAGGTAACTAGTTAATTTTAAATGCAAAAACTAGTTCATTTGAAAATGTGAATTCATATTTTTATAAACTTGGGAAAGAATTCAGTTCAGGAGAAAATTTGTAAATGGTCTTTTCTTATGCAGTTGTGTGGTGTTTATGTAAACATTGGTGCTATACTGAGAATTGTACATAGAACTGAATTTAATATAGAGATTGATCTGAAATAAAACAGCCTAACTTTGTTTTTTTTTAAAAACACACATTAAATTTAAAAGCAATTAAATTTAAATAGATCTGCTATAGAGTTTCCATTCTGTCTCAGCCAAATGCTGAAGGATCCAGGGATGATTTGTAGTAAGTGCCATGCAAAACCAATGCAATTATGATTGGTCAAGCTTGCAAAGCTTTACAGTCAACTCAAGGGCATTTCTCTCTGTATGTAACACAGTAACTTTTGAATGTCTCATCTGATCAATTCTAAAACTTCAGAGAATGTTCTGAGCATCAGTGGACAAAACCCTATTGATTTTGGGCGACGGGAATCAGGAAGCTGAGAAGGAGGAAATGGGGGACACATGATGTCCCTGGCATCTGATTAGCACAGCCACAGCTTCAAGTACCTCTGCAAATGTCTATAGATCAAACTGGTTGATGGCAACTGTTAACTCCTTTCAGCATAGCAATGACAATACTTCTATTTCAGCTCTGCTAGTCCTTCTAATAGTTTAACATGTTAATACCCTGACTGACTTATCTCCGGTTCAGAAGAATTATGGTGGTGTTGATGAGCGAATGGGGGCATACACATAGCCACTGACATGGGTGGAATTGTGGGATCCTTGTATTGGGAAAAGGGGGTAATGAGCCCTGCCATTGAAGGGAAGGTGAGGAAGAGGGGATTGGGAGCAGGCACATAGTCCCTGGCTTGGGGGGGAGGGGTATCCTGGGTGGGAGAATGGGACATACAGAACCTGTAGTCTGTAGGAAGATTGGGAGATGCTAGTGTGGAGGAAGGGGTAGAAAGTTCCTACACAAAGAGCCACTGGCATAGGGGGTAGGGAGAATGGCTAACACAGAAGCTATGGTTGGGGGAAGATGGGGGGAGCGACTCTAGGTATGGGGTAATGTGAGGGATGGGGACACAGAATCCCTGGCATGGGACAGTGGGAGACCCTGGTATAGGTGAATGGGCGGGGATGGGGCACATAGAACCCATGGCAGTAGGGAAGATGGCCACACAGAGCCCCTCGTATGGGGGGAAGTTGGAATGGGGGTGCACACTGAGCCATGAAAGGAAGAGGAATGGGGGACCCTGATATGGTAGGAGAGCAGAGACTGGGTATACACAGCACTTCTGGCAGTGGGGAGACTGGGGGCATACAGCCCTCCTGGTGGAGGGGAGGTGAAGGGAGTCCTTGAATAGAGGGGGATGGGAGGGTAGTGGGGGAATGGAGGGATGCAAGGAGGGAGCCCCTGGTGTGTGAAATAAGGTCGGTCTACAGAAGCAACACATTTTCAGAGTGAAAGCCGTGTTAGTTTGTATCAGCAAAAAGAACGAGGAGTACTTGTGGCACCTTAGATACTAACAAATGTAGATGAGCATAAGCCCACTTCATCAGATGCATGCAATGGAAAAAACAGTAGGAAGATGTATACATTAGTCACATTAGAGTTGGTACTCTCATTTTTTCATGTCCTCTGTATGTGTGGGCTGTTATCAGCAGGAGAAAAAACTTTTGTAGTGATGATCAGGATGGCCCATTTCAAACAGTTGACAAGGAGGTGTGAGTAACAGTAGGGGGGGAAATAGCATGGGGAAAGAGTTTTTAGTTTGTGTAATGACTCATCCACTCCCAGTCTTTATTCAAGCATAATTTATGTGAGCCCTTAATTAAGGCATTTTGAAGTTTGTGGTCCCAAACTAGATAAAATCTAATCTTTCTTTAAAAATTAGTTTTAACACTTAAACACCTTCTTCTCTTTCATTGTGTCACTGCATAGCAGAGTTAACGTTATCTTAACTTGTGCACTTCCATACCCTAACATGATTTCTGTTAACCTTAACCTTAATTTAAAATTTCCTGATTTATCAGTGATTGGTTTTAAGCTAATTACAACATTTTGCAATGTTTTTTTTTTCCCTTTAAGTTGCTTATATGTATGCTCAACTTTAACTTGATCTTAGTGTAGAATAGATTTTTGTTTTGTTTTGGAATGTCCTTGTTTTTCAAAATTATTAAAAACGTTACACTAAATAAAATATCTAGAGTGCTCTATGTGATATTTTTAATGATTTAAAAAATTAAGTAGTAGTTGTGTCAGATATGGCAATTTCCTGCAATATCCTTGGAAGGCCTTATTTTATTAAGTTTATGTAGTATTTTGGGCTTGGATTGTATGTAATCTCTCTAGGGGGGAGATGTGAGACCTGAGAGTTCAGAAGACTATACTGAAAATGTGCTGAAGAGGTATGAACTTTTGACAATAAATATGAAGCGGATTTCCTGGGAAATTCCTAGAGAAAGGTTAATGAAAATTCCCCAACTCCTATTATGCAAAAACCCAGCCTTTTGAAGCTATGTCCTGAGTAGAGGGTCACTGTCTGCCGATTACCTGTTACAGAAGGCCAAGATCAGAGGCCCAAGCTGAATAAAGAAAATGGCTGATCTGCCCATAGTTCTGGTTCTGGATGTGGCATGGATGATCTTGTAAACATGGAGAGAACCATGGAGGACTAAAATCTATCAGAGCCCAAGGTTGGGGTAACCTCTGGTATGCTTTCTAGCATGCGTGTAGGTTCTTTTTAATGTTTTCTCTGTAATGCTTTTACCATAAGAATAAATGTGTTTGCTTAGAAGGAGCTGTGCTGTAACTTGTAGCTGCGGGCAATACACTGGGCATGGCCCTTTGAGAGAAAGCAAAGTGAAGGTGCTGGCCAGTTAGTCTGGTTTGCTGGGGGATATTGCAGTGTAAGGCAGGGAGCGGTGCAGCTTTAAAACCCCTGATAAGAAGGGAATGAGATGTGGGCCTCTGTCCGGAAGAGGTAACAACTGGGAGCTAGAAACCTCTAAATGGGTGCTCTTGAGGGACCACAGAGAAGGAAATACAAGTGCAGTTACTCTGAAATGGACAGTAGCAACTTAAATCCTTTCTAGAAATTAATATTTAAAGGCACTTCCCTCCAGCAGTCTTCTTCTCTCTCCCCCCCTTCCTCCCCCCTAAGATTTAGTCAGGGGTATTTATAGTTTGTGGACAGGTCATTGGCCGTGAATTTTTGTTTACTGCCTGTGACGTGTCCATGAGTCTTACTAAAAATACCTGTGACTAAATCGTAGCCTTAATTATAACCAATAGAATTGTTGCATGCAAATTAACTCCAGAGGAAGAGTAGTGATTAGTTGAGTTAATTGTCTCAGTGGCCTGCATTTGAGGATTAGTCACCTGATTGTAGCCTATATAACCATAACTAGAAACATTTGTTAATAACTAAGCTTAATTACAACCTTATTTCTTGAAATATAGCATATGTATAAGGCTTCAATTAATTTTAACTATATTAAAATTTTTGAAGTCTGTGTTCAGATATTAAGATCATTTGGGATGAAGACTGAAACAGATGTTAAACTACTTAAATTCACTTTAATCTCATAAACGAATTAATGGATTTACTTGTAAATTCTCACAAGTGTATTATATAGCACTTACTCGGACTACAGGTTTGTACCTTAAGCATGGAGCTGTGACGAGATTCCACAATGCAAATACTATTAAACATAAGCTATAGTGAAAGAACAATTTTAAGGTTGCAAATCAAGCATTCAGATGTTAGGAAATAAGGCTGTGTGTGCAACCTTAATGCAAATGCATTAGGATACACTCTTTGATTACATAATCATAGTGTGCTGGATGGAGTTACGCTGGGGATGAATTGGGATTGAGTAATGTAGAAGTCCATAATCTTTGTGACCCCTGCTTCATACTGTTGCAGAAGTTGAAAGGTCGGTAGTGACCAAGGCAGAGGATCGTGAGAAGAGATAGGACAGTCTTATGGTTAAGGCAGTTGACTGTTGCCCTGGAAAATCAGATTCTATCCCTGCCTCTGCAGTAGAGCTCCTAAATGATGCTGGGCAAATCACTTAAACCAAACTTTTCAAAGGTGGTCACCAATCACATGTACCTTATTTTCTGGGTGCCTGATGAGACCCTACAATCTGATTTGCAGAAATGCTGAGCACTCGCAGCTGCAACTGAAGAGAATGGGAGCTGTGCTATACTATATAATGCAAAGTACTTGAAAAATAAGGTCCTAGGTATCTCAAATTGGGCAGCCGGAATTAGTGGCCACTTTGGATCTTAATTCTGTATGTATTAGCTGCCTCACTGTAAAAAGGAGATGTCATAAACATATAGCTAAGGGTAGTATAAAATCCCTCCTTTACCTGTAAAGGGTTAATCCCGCCTTTACCTGTAAACAGTTAAGAAGCTCAGATAACCTAGTTGGCACCTGACCAGAAGGACCAATAAGGGGAGAAGATGCTTTCAAATCTGTGGGGGAAGGTGGTTGTTTTGTCTTTGGGTGTTCTCTCCGGGTCAGTGAGGAACCAGGGCAGGGAAAATACATCTCATAGATTCTAAGGTCAGAAGGGACCATTATGATCATCTAGTCTGAACTCCCGCATGATGCGGGCCACAAAAGCTGACCCACCCACTCCTGGAAGAATTTTCTCCCTTGACTCAGCTGTTGAAGTCCCCAAATCATGATTTAAAGACTTCAAATCGCTGAGAATCCTCCAGCAAGCAACCCCTGCCCCATGCTGCGGAGGAAGGCGAAAAACCTCCAGGACCTCTGCCAATCTACCATGGAGGAAAATTCCTTCCCGACCCCAAATATGGCGATCAGCTGAACCCCGAGCATGCGGGCAAGATTCTCTAGCCAGACCCTCTGGAAAAAGTTCTCTGCAGTAACTTTTAATATTCCATCATTGACCATTGTTGCTAATTACCAGCGATGGCACGTTATTGACCTATTGACTAAAATCACTTTATCCCATCAAACCATCCCCTCCATAAACTTATCAAGCTTAATCTTAAAGCCAGAGAGGTCTTTCACCCTCACTGTTTCCCTTGGAAGGCTGTTCCAAAACTTCACCCCTCTGATGGTTAGAAACCTTCGTCTAACTTCAAGCCTAAACTTCCCGACGGCCAGTTTATATCCATTCGTTCTCGTGTCCACATTAGTACTGAGCTGAAATAATTCCTCTCCCTCTCTGGTATTTATCCCTCTGATATATTTAAAGAGAGCGATCATATCCCCCCTCAGCCTTCTTTTGGTTAAGGTAAACAAACCGAGCTCCTCGAGTCTCCTTTCATACGACAGATTTTCCATTCCTCGGATCATCCTAGTGGCCCTTCTCTATACCCGTTCCAGTTTGATTCCATCCTTTTTAAACATGGGAGACCAGAACTGCACACAGTACTCCAAATGAGGTCTTACCAGTGCCTTGTATAATGGAACCAGCACCTCCTTATCCCTACTAGAAATACCTCGCCTAATGCATTCCAAAACTGCATTAGCTTTTTTCACAGCCACGTCACATTGACTCATAGTCATCCTGTGATCAACCAGGACTCCGAGGTCCTTCTCCTCTTCCGTTACTTCCAACCGATGCGTCCCTAGCTTGTAACTAAAATTCTTGTTATTTATCCCTAGATGCATAACCTTACACTTCTCACTATTAAATTTCATCCTATTACTATTACTCCAGTTTACAAGGTCATCCAAATCTCCCTGCAGGATATCCCGATCCTTCTTCGAATTGGCAATACCTCCCAACTTTGCGGATGACACAAACTTTATCAGCCCACTCCTACATTTGATTCCGAGGTCGGTAATGAATAGATTAAATAAAATCGGACCCAAAACCGAACTTTGAGGAACTCCACTGGTGACCTCCCTCCAACCTGACAGTTCACCTTTCAGTATGACCCGCTGCAGTCTCCCCTTTAACCAGTTCTTTATCCACCTCTGGATTTTCATATTGATCCCCATCTTTTTCCAATTTAACCAATAATTCCTCATGCGGTACCGTATCAAACGCTTTACTGAAATCGAGGTATATTAGATCCACTGCATTTCCTTTATCTAAATAATCTGTTACTTTCTCAAAGGAGGAGATCAGGTTGGTTTGGCACGATCTACCTTTCGTAAAACCGTGTTGTAATTTGTCCCAATTGGCATTGTCCTCAAGGTCCTTAACTACTTCAAATTTTTTTTCCAAGATCTTGCATATTACAGATGTTAAACTAACAGGCCTGTAGTTACCTGGGTCACTTTTTTTTTCCCCTTCTTGAAAATAGGAACCACATTAGCTATTCTCCAGTCAAATGGTACCATCCCTGAGTTTACAGATTAATTAAAAATTATCGCTAACAGGCTTGCAATTTCTCACGCCAGTTCCTTTAATATTCTCGGATGAAGATCATCCAGTCCGCCCGATTTAGTCCCATTAAGCTGTTTAAGTTTGGCTTCTACCTTGGATACGGTAATGTCAATCCCCACTCCTTTATTCCCATCCGTCTCGCTTCTACTATTCCTCAGCCTTTCATTAGCCTCATTAAATACCGATGCAAAATATTCATTTAAATATTGTGCCATGCCTAGATTATCCTTAATCTCCACTCCATCTACAGTCTTAAGCGGTCCCACTTCTTCTTTCTTTGTTTTCTTCCTATTTATATGGCTATAAAAGCTCTTGCTATTGGTTTTAATTCCCCTAAGCCATCTCTGAACTAAGCATCTAATACTACAGAAATAGTAAGTAATAGCAAGGAAATGCATTAGATTATCTTTTTTTTGTTTTAGCTTGTGAATTTTCCGTGCTGAGAGGTTTATCCCTGTTTTTGTAACCTTAAAATTTTGCCTAGAGGGGAAATCCTCTGTGTTTGTTTGAATCTGATTACCCTGTAAATTACATTCCATCCTTGTTTTACAGAGGTGCTTCTTTTACTTTTTTCTTTATTTTAAAGTTCTTTTTTTAAAGAATCTGATCGGGTTTTTAGGACACTAAAAACCCAAGGGTCTGGTCTGTGCTCACCTTGGTTACTCTTAAGCCTCCCCAGGAAAGGGGATGAAGGGACTTTGGGGGGATATTTTGGGGAAACAGGAACTCCAAGTGGTTCTTTTCCTGAATCTTTGTCTAACTCACTTGGTGGTGGCAGCAGTACTCATCCAAGGACAAGGAAGGATTGTGCCTTGGGGAAGTTTTTAACCTAAACTGGTAGAAATAAGCTTAGGGGTCTTTCGTGCGGGTCCCCACATCTGTATCCCAGAGTTCAGAGTGGGGAGGGAACCCTCATGGGATGATACCACTACCTCATCTCAAAGGAGAGTTGTGCGTAGAAATTAATGTTAATGAAGAATTCAGATACTGTAATGAAGAGCACTATAGGAAAGCCTATGAGGAAATTAATTGTCTTCATAGCAGGATTTGAATAGTGTGTGCAGTAAATAAGGTCTGGGGCCACCCATTAAACTATGAGGAAAAAACAAAATATTGAATAGCTGTTTATTAATTGAGAACAGTCTGTTCTGTGCACTGAATGAGGCAGGGTACTTTGGAAAAATGGTATGTGATCATGTAATTAAAGACTGCACAAGCAACCCTTTTATTTTGTCATTTCCTAACTTGTTTGTTAGTGCTTGACTTTATAACCTTAATGTTTTAATGAAGTTTTGAGTTTAATTTGGTAGGCTGTTAAAGACAGAAATTCCATTATGTGGTATCATATTATAGCATCATAGAAATGTAGGGCTGAAAGGGACCTTGAAGCTAAGTCTAGCCCCCTGTGCTTATGCAGGGCCAAGAAATCCTAGACTAGGTGTTTTGTCTAGCCAGTTCCTAAGTACCTGCAATGATGGGAATTCCACAACCTCCTTTGGAAGCCTGTTCCAGAGAACTACCATTATAGTTAGGAAGTTTTTCCTAATATCTAACCTAAATCTCCCTTGATACAGATTAAGCTCATTACTTCTTGACCTACTTATTGGACTTGGAGAACAATTGGTCATTGTCCTCTTTAGAACAGCCCTTACCTTTTTTGAAGACTTATCAGATGCCCTTCTCAGTCTTTTCTCAAGACTAAACATGTCCAGTATTTTTAACCTTTCCTCATAACTCAGGTTTTCTAAATCTTGTATCATTTTTGTTGCGCGCGCGCTCGCTCGCTCTCTCTCTCTTCCCTCCCCCCCACTTTGTCCACATCTTTCCTAAAATTTAGTGCCCAAAATTGGATACAGTACTGCAGCTGAGGTCTCACCAGGGCCGAGTAGAACAGGACTATAATCTTCTGTGTTAGCAGCTCTTGTCAGGCCTGACATACTCACTCCACCTAACACACTATTGTTATAATACGTATAATCTGAACAGTTAATTTCCTTGGTTTTTAATAAATGAATCCTCAGAATCCCCCTGTACCACATCCTAGCTCTCCACCTACACTTCCTCTGGCTCTTTGGCAGTGATTGCCCCTGAGAATGAACTGACTGCATGTTAGTCCCTTCGCTATCTTTTCTTCATCTCTCATCATTTTGTCTGCAGCAGAGCCCCAATCTTCCTCCTTGGTGGTCCTACTTATGAGAGGCAGGTGTCTGTCTGGGGCCTGCATATTGAGGAGCTGGGGAGAGGACACAGTCCCTGTACTGTTCCTTTCATGGCATTCGTGGGAACAGATATGGGGGAGCATGGATTTTTTGGGGAGCAGAGCTGAAGCCCCCCAAACATCCCCACTACACAACTGACTCCCTCCTTTCTAACTCACTCTTTCCTGCATTGCCCCAACACCCCACCACATTCCCCCTCACTGCTCCAGCACCCTCTGTTCCCCACTACTACTAAGACTCCCTCCCCCGCCCACTGCTCCAGCTTCTTTTATATTCTTTCCAACACACCTATTCCTCTGATCTAGTCCCTCAGATGTAAACCAACTGCCAACTCCTCCCTGCCCCTCTCAGGCTGGAGGTGGGAAAGTTGTGCAGCTGTGAGAAATGCATGTACTCACTGGGGGCAGGAGTGTGGAGTTGCAGAGTCCCTACCTCAAATCTGTGCCTCCTAGAGTATGGGGAAGGGGTTCTACACCACATTAGTCTGCAGTATAGGAGGGCCAGAGAGGTTTGAAATGAGGCATTCATTGCAATGATGTTCTCAGCTGAATGACCATGGATCTGAATATAACCTGAAAACGTAGTTCTGAAAGATGTGAACTGCTCCATTCATCTCAGTGGGTGTTTTCATCCCCACTCTCATGGCTTCAGTGCAAATGGGCCACACAGTGTATGCACCTTCTCAATTCTTCGCCCTGGCTTTAGCACTGTGAGCCTGTGCCATGCTCTGAATATGCTCATTCCCAGCACCCAGTCCTGGTCTCAGTAGAGTTGCCAATGCTCCCAGATTGGCCGGGAGTCTACTGGAATCAGCATCGATCTCCCGATGGCTATTGAAAGCAATTCGGGAGATTTTAATAGGTCACTAAAAGTCTGGTCGGCAGTGCAGCAGGACTAAGGCAAGCTCCCCGTGGCTCCCAGAAGCTGCTGGCATGTCCGGCTCCTAGGCGCAGGGGCAGCCAGGGGGTCTGTGCCCCTGCCCTGAGCACCAGCTCCGATTGGCCAGGAACCACAGCCATTGGGAGTTGCAGGGGCGGTGTCTGCAGGCCATGCAGGGCTGCCGGGCCACCTCTGAACCGGACATGCCAGTCGCTTCTGAGAGCCGCCCAAGGTAAGCATCGCCCAGACGGAGCCCTCACTCCCTGTCGCACCCCCAAACCCCTACCCCAGCCCTGAACCCCTCCTGCATCTAAACTCCCTCTCAGAGCCCACACCCTCTCCTGCACCCCAACCCCTTACCCCAGCCCGGAGCCTCCTCCCACACTCTGAACCCCTCAGCCCCACCCCCAGCCCAGATCCCACACCCCCTCCACACCCTAACCCCCTTCCCCAGCCTGGTGAAGGTGGGGGAGAGCAAGCGGGGATGGAGTGAGTAGGGGTGGGGCCTCAGGGAAGGGACGGGACAAGGGAGTTTGGGTTTGTGCGATTAGAAGGTTGGCAACCCTAGGCCTCAGCACTGTGGGGGACACGTTCTGAAGGGGGATGGAAATGAGGGTATGGAGGTGGGGAAGTTTGGGAGGTTTTGCTGAATCCGTCCTATGTCCTCCCATCACTGCACGGCTCTGATCCACTCCTTTTCTCCCCCCACTCTCCTGCACTGCTCTGACATCCTCTTTCCCCCTAGAAGCAGCTGCGTTGGGGGCAGGGGAAAAGGGTAAGCCAGGAGCCCTTCCCCTGTGCTGGAATGAGTAAGGGGATGCTAGGGAGTTCAGTATTCCCTCCCCTGATTGGGGAGCAGTGGATATAAGGGGAGCTCCTGAGTCTACCTCTCTCAGCCTGCTGGAGCAGCCATGGGGAGGCATTATGGGAGGGATTTGTTGCTGTACTTTCCTTCAGGTATGTCACTGAAGAAAAGGTACCCAACTTTCCCTGTTTATGGTCAGCACCTCTGAGTACCCAGAGAGCAAAGGTCACTTTTGAGGATGATCCCCGAGTTGTTGAGGAATCATAGAAAAACTACTTTTTTGGAAACCCAGTTTTTCATCAAAAATCTAGTTACTGAACTGGGTTTTCAAAAACAGTGTGTGTGGATGATCCTTTATACTAATAAGAGCACTCATCTAGGAGCGTGCTGGTCCTGCGATCACTGTGCCAGAGCTCAGGCCAAAAAGGGCAGATCCTGCACCTTTCTAACCATCACTTCCCTTGCAGAGCTCCAGCAGCCTCCCGATTTCCCCTAATTGCTCCAACTACTCATATTCCTATGTCTCCACCAAAAAAGTTGTTATAATCTGAAAATGTTATGAGCAGCTCACATTAGGAGGGCTCTGCATCAAAATGTCCTTGATCAAGTGAGCCAGCAACTTGCTTTCCTTTTGATTACACTCATTCCCATTGCTTAGGAAATAGTTGAGGTGATTACATTACCCTAATTGCTTACTCTTTCATCTTCCTTCAATTTAATTTCATGTTAATTTACTTGACAGCACTTAAGTAAAATCAGTCTGCATGTGGATTTTAGAACACTTTGATAAGCCATAAATGGTGATCTCAGGGAAAACCTCTAAAGGAATGGGAATGCACAACAAAAAGCAAGGAACATGTACAACACACATTCCCTGAACACTGCCAAGTATAGGGCTCGAGCTCACAGTGCATGGGGGAGGGGGCTCAGTTTCAATAACCACAGTATGTCACCTGGAGCCACACCCCCCGCCCTCTCTGCTACTTTCTTTATTGCTCACTTTGGACACCCCCACCTTCGTCTCACTCAGCTCCATAACCTGGGGGTCATCTGAGTCAGACCTCTTTAAGTCCTTTGATCTAGGTTATATCTGTTTTGCACTGTATAAGTAGGGGCATTGCCAGCAGATCGAGGAACGTGATCGTTCCCCTTTATTCGACATTGGTGAGGCCTCATCTGGAGTACTGTGTCCAGTTTTGGGCCCCACACTACGAGAAGGATATGGAAAGAGTCCAGCGGAGGGCAACAAAAATGATTAGGGGTCTGGAGCACATGATTTATGAGGAGAGGCTGAGGGAACTGGGATTATTTAGTCTCCAGAAGAGAAGAATGAGGGGGGATTTGATAGCTGCTTTCAACTACCTGAAGGGGGGGTTCCAAAGATGATGGAGCTCAGCTGTTCTCAGTGGTGGCAGATGACAGAACAAGGAGCAGTGGTTTCAAGTTGCAGTGTGGTAGGTCTAGGTTGGATATTAGGAAACACTATTTCACTAGGAGGGTGGTGAAGCACTGGAATGCGTTATCTAGGGAGGTGGTGGAATCTCCTTCCTTGGAGGTTTTTAAGGCCTGGCTTGACATGATTTAGTTGGGAATTGGTCCTGCTTTGAGCAGGGGGTTGGACTAGTTGACCTCCTGAAGTCCCTTCCAACCCTGATATTCTATGATCCATCCACACAGCTTAAACAGTCATCTAGGCTCTTGTGATCTTGCGTCTAGATTACTGCAACTCTTGACAAAGGCAATCTTGCCCCACACGTACCTCTTCAGAATGCTGCTGCAAAGATCATTTTCCTATCTCATTGCTTTGACCACCCCTCTCTTTTCATCTTTCTACTGGCTTCCGGTCTCTGTCATGTCAATCATAAGCTACTTGTTTTCGCTTTCAATGCCCTTCATGATCTATCTTTACTCTACCATCTCTGTCAACTTCCACCTCCAATTGACCCGTGACCCCAGCTTCCATACTTTTACTTGTTAAATTTCCAAACAAGCACTTTTGGGCTTCCTCCCATGCTGCCCCTCATGCTTGAGAAGTACTCCTCATAAACCTCTGCAAAGCCAGATCATTGTTCTCCAGATTCCTCCCTAAAACTCTCTTCTTTGCCATGATACCTACAAAAACCTTGACAATTGTTCAGATGCTGGTGTGCTGGGACTGCTGCTTAACATTCTGACCAATATTGTCTCATTGTTTCCTTGTACTCCCGTTGGTCTGTCTGTATCAAGCTGTCGTCTCTTGTTTTATACTTAGATTATAAGGGGAAGGAACTGTCTTTCTGTTTTGTACAGTGCCCAGCCCAGCACAGTGGGGTCCTAGCTACAGTTAGTGGCAAGATTGGATGAAATAGTTAAAGGAGCAACTGTGGGGTTCTTTCAACACTAAATTTGATGTGGCGTCTTGTATGGCTACTTCTTTTGGCTGACTTTTCAGGCAGCTATTTTGCATCAAGATAGTATTGATTGTTTTGTTTTCTAGAACTGCTGTTCGCAGCTTCATCTATCTGGACTAGTTGAAGGAGGAATGCTAAAGCAGTAGATACCTTAAAATATCAGGTTTATCTGAGTTTCCCTAGTCTTCTGAAGTATCCTATTCCTTTCTTGGATTTTATTTGTAGGAAGCAATTCGGGAAGTTATTTGGTGCTACTGAGGATGAGGAGTACTTTGTCTAAGAGTTAACTTGCTGGAAGCACTGCTAATATTAGGGATGAGGTCATTTAAATACTTCTGGACAAGCGGTAATAGAATAATGAAATGAGGGACTACAATATACTCAGTCCTAAACTAGTGGACATAATTTGCTGTAGTAGGTATGATTGTTCTTTGGTGTAACAGAAAATATGCTCTTTAAAGTGCTGAAACTCTATATTAGTCAAAACTTTGCCATTATAGTTCCTAAAGAAATGTAGAAGCTATCAGAAATTTTCTTACTATTGAAGAGTGTAAGTGTGAAACATACAGCATTGCTATCTTGTCTCCACCAAAAAATTCAAAGCTGCAGTTTTTCATGAACAATATACTAACTGTGCTTTTATAATTGAGACATTTCCTGCTGAGGTTATTGCTGTTTTGCTTTGAAAGTTGACTCTAGACCGCTGGGTGCTAAAAGCTAGGGAAGTAGGGGGAAAAAATCAACAAGTAGTTATATTTTGATACACAATGAGCCTAAAAGCATATTTTAAGATTATATCTTGCTTGTCAATTACTTCTAACATCAGGGGCCTATTTATTTTTTGTTAGTGGATTATATTGGGAAAGACACATTTCTAACATTATTTTTGGCTAGTAGCTTTATGAAGATACAGCTTTACTGTAATTTAGCATAGATGCTTAGAGATATTGGCTTATTTTAAATATTTTAATGACCCAGTAATGACCCGTTGTTAACAGGTAGGCTGTCAAAATAGATCTGTACATGGTGTATCCCTAACAGCACTCTAGTGCCAGAGAGCAAGAGACTCCCTGGAATCTTGCAGTGAGTCTCAGCTGGTCTGACCAACTGAGTGTACCCCAACTCAGCTGTTGTCATAATCTGTGTAGAAAAGGTGTCGTGTAAAGTATCATATGAGAACTGGTAACACACTGGCCATTAATATTATTGTGTTGTGAAAGTATTGGTGATGTATGAAAAATTATAAATATGTGCTGCCAATATGTTCTTAAAATGTGTTTGGCAAGTAGAGCTTAAAGCACCCTGCCCTAGACAAAGGAATGTGGTTCTGCCTGCTTGAATGTGTCTCCAGTGTAAATTGAGCAGTGGAGACAATGGAAGTACATTTACGTAAAAAGTAAGCAAAGCCATCAAATTAGCAAGTGGGGGGAGATAGTTACTCAACTATCCTGACAGAGGGTGGAGACTGCAGAAATTAACCTGGTGTCAGATCCCTGGTGGACACAGCAAACTGAGCCCCCAGGAGGGCTTCCTGACTTTGAAAACAAGGATATAAATAGAAACATACATTTTGGCATCCTTCACCTGAAGAGACAAAGAAACCAAGCATTTTGAGCTCTGTGTTGGAATCTGGCTAAGAACTGGCCAGCCATGCTGGAAGAACTCTGGTGAGAAAATTTCTTTGAACAAAAGGCTCTAGCATAGGTTAAGTTTTAGTCTTAAGTGTATTTTTACTTTTGTTTGTTTGTAACCATTTCTAACTCAGTTCCTTCCACTTGGTATCACTTAAATGTTTATTTTCTGTTAACAAACATAATTTTGTTTTATTATTGAACCATCTCAGTATAGTGTTTCAGAATGAAGAGTGGTGTTGTGTACTGTTTCTTTAAAGGAGCAGCAAAACTGATAAGATTGTGAGTGCTGCAGTGAGAGGGGCTATGCACTGCAGAGGAGATGGTTTTGGGGAGATTTGGGACTGGAGGGGCTGCTGGAGTCACCTTGCAAGGAGTAAGCAATCTGGTGGAAGCCAGGGGGAGGTCATTGTATTGTGAGCAGGCTTTTGGTGTCAGGACTTTGAGGCAAACTTGCAAGCACAGAAGCACCCAGGGTTACGGGGCAGGAAGTGACCCAGCCCCTTATTAATTTGGGTGAATTCCCAAAGTGTCACAGGTGGATTTGTCCTAAAAGTATAATCTCTCTCTCTCTCTCCGTTTCTCAGGCACAACTTTGTCACACACAGTTATGAATGTCTTTACAACCATACTTCTGCTTACAAAACTGTAACTATTAAGCCACCCAAAAGTGAAGAAACCCAAAAGTTTGGAAGGCTCTGAATTGACTGTTAAACAGCCTTAATTCTGCCCCCTTCCTATTGCTGATTGTCCTAATCCTACATTTTAGGTCATATGCTTATACTATGTGATGCTCAAACATTTGAGTTCATAATTTACAGTGGACCGATGTAGCTCATATTATTTTCATTCCTCTCTCCCCTCCCACCCTCCTTCCTTCATCCAGATAAAAAGGATAGGTGAAAAAATTGAGCACTGTTGGTCTTCACAAGTGAGTGCTTTTGAGGTCTAGAGCAATTAGATAGCACCAGTCTCTGAAAGCAGACAGAGAGAAGCTGATCACTGGAGCCAAGTGACACAGTTACACCAACCTAACCCCCAGGGTAGACGGCACATAACTTACCACCTCTCACCTAAATGGATTAACTATGCCGATGGGAGAAGCTCTCCTGTCAGTGTAGTATGTGAGCTGAGGGGTGAAAACATTATCTTTACTGAAGTGCTGCAGCAGTGCAGCTGTACCATTGCAGCGTTTTAAGCATAGACCTGCCCTTAGAAAATCAAGTTTTTTTCTTTTACCGGATGACAGTATGTTTTATAAGCAAAACCTGTCACAAACAGATAGCAAGCTTTTTGCAAGTGTAACAGATGAATTGTGGTGTAATGGCTCTCATTTCATAGTTCTTAATTTGAATCTTTCCTCCTTCATCAAATGTTGCTTAGTGTATGAACAGGACTCCATCATTCCTGTCTACCCTTTGCCACCACTTTTTGCATTTCCTCTGTTACGTCCCATAAGTTTTCCATCTCTAATGTTTAAAAGAGAGATTATTTCAGTTGGCCCCCTTGTATTTTCCTTGAGTTGCCCAATGGCATGCCTACAACTTCATTCTCAACATATGACCCAGATGTTTCCATCTTCTTTTCTGGATAACTCTGAAGATAGGACTTATTGAACTCTGACAGATCTTGGCATTTGTTATAAATCCATTATGTTTAATACCAAGTATTTCCTTGAGGCATTTGCATTCTAAGGGCACGTCTACACTACAGCTGGGATCGGTGCTCTGAGATCGATCGACCGGCAGTCGATTTAGCGGGTCTAGTAAAGACCTGCCAAATCAACAGCAGCTCGCTCTCCAGTCAACCCCCGTACTCTACCCCTGACGAGAAGAGTAAGGTAAGTTGATGGGACAGTTTCTGCCATTGACCCACACCCCTGCGGTGTAGACCCTGTGGTAACTCGACCTAAGGTACGTTGACTCCAGCTACGTTATTCACGTAGCTGGATTTGCATAGCGTAGGTCGACTTACCATGGTAGTCTAAGGTTAAGGCTATGTCTACACTAGAGCAGCATTTCTCAAATGTGGCCACTGTGGCTGCATGTGACCACCAGGGGCTTTTCTTGCGGCCACAGCCTCCTGGGCAGTGATGGAGGAGGAGGGCAAAACAGTGGCCCCTCCCCAAAGGCTGCCAGCAAGGGTTGGGTCCTACCCCCCTCTGCGGGGGACACATGCTGGAGTAGCAGGCTGCTAGTGAGGTCCCCACCTTCCCTGGGATGGTGGGCAACAGGCTCTGGCCCTGGGCTCATTCCCATCCATTCTCCCCTGGCCACCACTTCCCATCCATTCTCCCCATCACCTCTGGGCCCCACCATCTCCCTACCCATCTCTCCATCCAGGGCTTAATTTGTCCCTGGGCTTGTCAGGACTGAATAAATCTGCTGCTGTGAACAGTGATATTTGTATATTTGTTAATATCATTGTTCACAGCAGCAGACTTACTAGCTAGCAAGTTTTTATTAAAAAAAAAAAAAAAAAGCAACCAAAAAAGCAAAATGAACAACAGCAGCAACAACAAAAAAGTCAAGAACGTGTAAAGTACCTTATTTGTGTTTCTATTCTGCGTAGGTCCAGTAAAGAATAGAGACAAGTGTACATTATTTTTATTATTGAGTCTGCAAAAAAATCCCAACATAAATTGCAATGATTTGGACCTGTACATGTTCATATTTGTCTTTCCTAAACTTAATTAGGAATTTTAGTTAAAATTGCAATAGCGGCCACTAGCAAGAGTTGGTGGCCGCACTCTGAGGCCACCAAAAATTTGTTGAGAACCCCTGCACTAGAGTTTACAATGGCACATCTGTACCATTGCAAGATCTCTCGTGTATTTGCTCTATGCCGACAGGGGAGAGCTCTCCCGTCGGCATAATTAAACAACCCCTAACAAGCAGCAGTAGCTATGTTGGTGGGAGAAGCTGTCCATCAACGTAGCACTGTGCATGCTACCACTTATGCTGGGATAATTTATGTCGCTCGGGGGTGGAATATTCACACTCCTGAAAGACATAAATTATGCTGACATAAGTGGAATGTAGACATAGCCTAAGGCATTTAGATGTCGGTCTATACCTTTGGTGGATTTTCAGATTTCACATCTATAAGTTAAGGTAAAAATAACATTTGAGTTGAGGATTCATAGTTTTGTCATTAAGATGTAGATTTGCAATGACCAAATATCATACAAGCTAGTAAATGCAGCTGCTGTTTTGTCAGTCCATGCCATTATTTCCTTCTGGATATCTCTGCTGACTTGCATGGTGCCAAGGTCTCTGAATTGACTCACCCCTTATATGCTGGATGGCTACCAACCACAGACAGACGAAGTGGGCTGTAGTCCATGAAAGCTTATGCTCTAATAAATTTGTTAGTCTCTAAGGTGCCACAAGTACTCCTGTTCTTCTTTTTGCGGATACAGACTAACACGGCTGCTACTCTGAAACTTGCTTTTTAGCAGTCCAGAACATCTTCTCTTGCAGTAGAAAAGACTCCACTAGAAAAATTTATGCAGCAAATGGGAAGAGGTTCACTTACTCCCTTTTGGAGGCTCCAGTAGTCATCCTAGATTACTCGTTAATCCTGATTTGTTCAAGTCTATCCATCAGTTCCAGAAGAGTACATCTGGCAGCTGTCTCCGCTTATCCTCCTCCTGTGGAGGGATATATTGCCTTCTCTCACCCAACAGGCTTGATTTCTCAAAGGGATTATTCTTGTTTTCCCACCAGCCAGGAGGACTCAACACAGTTTTAACAGATGTGATTGGACCTCCTTTTGAACCCTTAGCGATCTGATCTTTATACCATCTATCTATGAAGAATGCTTTCTTTTGGTAGCTTTAAACTCAGTAGGGGAGATCCAGCCTTTGTGGCAGGACCTCCCTACACAGTATTCCACAAGGACAAGGTGGTGATGAAACCTCACCTGAAGTGGTCTTTGAGTTGCATCCTAACCAGATGATCCCCTACTGGTTTTCTTTCCCAACCCTCATACTTCTTGAGGAGATGCCAAACATCACACTTCAGATGTTGTCAGAGCTCTTTCCTACCATTTGAATAGAACAAAATATTTGGAAATTCTCCTAGACTGTCTCTAGCATTTGCTAAAAGGATGAAGGATTAACCAATCTCCATCCAAATAATGTCTAAATGGATCCTGGCAGCATCTGAACATGCTCTATAGTAGCCCTCTTGGATACACCTGGACTTGCTAGGGCCCATTCCAGTAGATCACAAACAGCTTCTCTACAGAGAGTCCGGTGGCACCTTTAAGACTAATAGATGTATTGCATGCATCTGATGAAGTGGGCATTCACCCACGAAGGACTCTGTTGCTTTTTACAGATCCAGACTGTCATAACTATAAAGGGAAGGGTAATAGCTGTCCTGTGTACAGTACTATAAATCCCTCCTGGCCAGAGACTCCAAAATCCTTTTCCCTGTAAAGGGTTAAGAAGCTCAGGTAACCTGGCTGGCATCTGACCTAAAGGACCAATAAGGGGACAAGATACTTTCAAATCTTGGGGGGCAGGAAGGCTTTTGTTTGTGTTCTTTGTTTGAGAGTGTGTTCGTTCTCGGGGACTGAGAGGGACCAGACATCAATCCAGGTTCTCCACATCTTTCTAAACAAGTCTCTCCTATTTCAAACTTGTAAGTAAATAGCCAGGCAAGGCCGGTGGCACCTTTAAGACTAATAGATGTATTGCATGCATCTGATGAAGTGGGCATTCACCCACGAAGGACTCTCTGTTGCTTTTTACAGATCCAGACTAACACGGCTACCCCTCTGAAGCTTCTCTACAGATTTTCAAAGATCTGTAAAGCAGTTACCTGCAGTTCAGTGACATCTTCACTCAGCTCTACTCCTTAGTATTAGGCTCCAGATCTGATGCCCACTTTGGTAGAGCTGCCTGCTATCATTACTTCGATAGACTCTGAGCACCCACCTCTGGGTCATTAATTACTGTTTGAGTCACCAAAGTGGAATATTAGAAGAAAGAACAGTTACTTACATATGCCATATGTTGTCCATGTGTATTCTGTGGTCCACCGTTTGTCCCCATTACTACAGAGTCCTGGTCATATGGATTCCATTTTGGCAAAGGAGAGCAGTTCATCCATCCAGCCCTTTTATACTCTTTGGCTATGGAGGGTCTGAGGCATGCAGGGCACAGAAGTGACCCAAACAGACACTGCTATTCAAAAAGATTTTGATCTCATGCACCTGGAGCACATATGTGAATGACACAGCTCAAAAACCACAGTTACTGTAGGGTAACTTTATCCTTACTTTATGGGTATCTTTGTATGGAAATAGTGTTCCAATAATTATGAGCCCTGGTACGAGGCACAGTTCTTTTAGTCTTTCACCATTCTGATTTGGGAAAACAAAAGTATCTTTTGCAATTTTGCCTTGGGATTCTTCTGAGCAAAGACCACCAGTTTAACAAGAGAGTGGTGGCTTTTACAATGTGCTTTCAGGAACAGATAAGGCAAGTCTCTCCCACAAGGGTTTTACAACCTCAATTTGCCTAGCAAATAAGATTGTCAGGGAAGGAAGGACAAGGGCTCCATTAGGAAGAGTTAGTTTTGGCTGTGTATCTTGATGTTTGTCAAACTTGTAAGCTAATGAATTAGCTCTGTTCTTGTAGGTGACACGGTAAATTTAGTTTTTAGGAGGGATTTGACAGACAGGAGTTGTCATAGTAAAGAGGGTTTGGAAGACTAATCCATGCAGAGGAATGGGATGCAATTGGACAAAGAGGAATGAAGGCACACCAAGGCCCAATTTATTAGCAGAATAGAGGGAGGGGAGGAGAGGGTTGTGGGGGGGGGGAAGCATTGAGAGATAAGGTAAGAAGATATAGACAGGAGAAGGGGTGTAAGGTTCTGAAAGTGAGAACAAGAAGTTTGAAATTGTTGTACAGGGTAGCAGTGAAACAAAGGAGGAATTCAGAGGGGTGACGTGGTTTGTGCAGGAGTGGAAGACTTAAGCAATAGCATTTCGGACAGACTGGAGTGAAGCCATGTGGGCATCAAGAAGATTGAGAAAGTGGTTGCAGTATTTGAGGCTAGAGATGATTAGGGCATGGGTAAATGACTTAAATATTCAAGTATGATCTACTTTACCAAAAAAGACACTAAAGTTCAAAGACTGTTAGAACAGGAGATGGGGTGTATGCAGAGAAAATGTTAGCGCTGTAGAGTAATGTTTTAACCTTAAAACTGTTATAGCTGTTAATGACAATATCCATATGTTCTTAACTCATTACAGTAATATTGGAAAGGGCGGGGGAGAGGAGGAAGAGCTGTCTCCTAATAGTTCAACTTCTGGAGAAATAGGAGTTGAAACAAACTTCAGATATTGTATACTT
Source organism: Trachemys scripta elegans (assembly GCF_013100865.1). NCBI lineage: Eukaryota > Metazoa > Chordata > Testudines > Emydidae > Trachemys > Trachemys scripta. The sequence continues at coordinate 107,321,032 of NC_048300.1, forward strand.
TAAAATGGTCACAAAGTTTAATTGAAACCAATTTAAGTTCATTTATAGGAATAATACAATGTAAAATTAACAAAAAAAGAGAAATTCTTCAAAATGATAGTGGTGAAAGATTTTAGTAGCAATTTCCAAGTGTTATAAACAGAGATGATTGAGCCCATGTACTTACATGTGTAATGAAATTTTTAAAAAAATGTTAAAGGAATGAAACAATTTATTTTTGTAGTCAAGTATTTGTAATACTTGAGAGATGTGAATGTAGAGCCATTGGGTTTTAGTTTTGGGGATATGAACGAGGGGGAGAGGAATCTTAAAATGCATGAGGTAATGTCTATGAACCAGAATTGAAACAGTTTTCACAGTGCTTCAAAGGAACAATCTTATTTTGACCAACACCCTGCCTGGTAATTGAATTGTGTGAGCTCAAGTGTAAATGCATGTTCTTTTTTAGGATGATGCAAATGTCATTCTTGCTCTGAGAATAGAAACCTTGCTCCTTGTAGTACTGCAGTCTCTAGGGCAGGAGAAGGCAATGCCTTATTGCAGATGTAAATTATTTTGCGAGGTTTTATTTGTTTTAAGTGTAATTTGTCAACACCGTAGTAGAGGATAGGATAATTTCAATATGATATAAAGTGTTGGCTATATAATAGCTGTTCATTTGAAGCAAATGAAGATTGGACTTTTTTCATACACTGAGGCACTCTTCTAATTAATTTTTTATGACAAAAGGCATTTAAAGGATGCCTGAATGACCATATTTTATGCACGTATGAACAACTGAAATGTATTGGACTTGATGTAAGTGTTTAATAGTTACTTACAGTTTGCTAAGATAAAGTAAAAATATGCTCTTTTCCTCTGCCTTAGGAAGGTCTAAATTTTAAAAAATGCTGAATCTACAAAAATAAATAAAAATAAAATCTCTGAACTGAATTTGACAAAGTTTAAAATTAGTTTGAAAAATATCACCCATCAGCCTAGGGAAACAGCAGAAAGGAACACCGTATAGTTAAGAATATGCTAACTTTATCTTTAAAGGTCTTTATTTATAATAACTTAATGTATGAGCTAAATCCTAGTACTTGAGCCTGCATTACAGCTATTTAGCTGAGGGTATTACAAGAATAGACATGCTTGTTCAAAATAAGACCATTTTCATAAAAATAATTTTTTCTTTTGAGTGCTTGCATACACACTTACTGTGTAATAGACATATGCATTTTGTTTACTGATGTCAGAGAGGTTTCCCTAGCGGTATCTGTACGGGTGGCCCAGCCCACTGCCAAACTCCTAGTGCTCCAGAGCAAGAGTATAAAAGCTGAAACCACCCCTCCATCGGTGATCTTAGCATTTGTGTTCCCTGTGAACAAAAACTTATCTGCTTGAATATACCTAGTGATACTTTTATTCATCGTTTGATGCTTAAAAATCCGTATTTTGTTTCTCTAGTTTTTATTTTATTTCAAATTTTACTATTTGGACGTTTTTCTGTTCAGCTGGGCCTTTGGGCCCCGCATGGCACTGGGGGACCCTTATCTGTCAAACTTAGTTCCAGCTGCAGAGAACCTATGCCCCTTTGCGCTGTCTCAAATGCTTGTGTTAGAGATAGATGCTCCATTTGTCATGGTTTCAAAACCAGTACAAAGAAGTTTGAGAGAAACATTTCCATTACACCTGGATAGACTCTGTCCTTAGACTGGCATCAGAATCCGATCTGTTGTCCAAGGGATGTTCTTTGACTCCCTTCCAAAATTCTCTCCCAGCTTTGTCTGCAGACAAGAGCCATCACCAGGACCATCATCTTCAAGACTCAAGCATCAGAACAGTCCTGGATTCAGAAACACACAAAGAAGTCTGCACCAGGCTCTTTGAAGTCCAGAGTGCAGCACTCCTTTACAGAAAGTCATTCTGATACCAACTGTAGAGTGTGCCCTTCGCCTGGTTGTTGTTTAGACCACAAATGGTGTCTCGGTATAAACATTCTAGCTTAGGTGTTGTGCATAGGGGGTTTTCTGTTGGAGGTTCTATATGTGATTCGTGTCCCCAATTCTGTTCCGGGGTGGGTCACAACCCCAGATCAACAGCAGATACTTTCCTGTCTCTGTGAGGCAGGGGTCTGCTGTATGTATACCCACAAGTATCCCTATTTCCCAGGGTCATCCTCAAGCTCAAGCAAGATCATAGCAGAATGATCCTCCTCCTTTGAATGCTGGTCCTTGTGTGTATTCCATTGTGGGTATGCATGTGCCCGGAGCCAAAGAATTTTGAAAGCAGTGTCTGCTTGTCCGCATTTACGACCTGGCTCCTTTGGTGCCTCTGACCGAGGAGATAAAGAGGAGTGCAGACTGCCTGCCTCTTGAGTTCCTTCTCACTGCCACATGGTCCAAGCCTGAACGTCCAGTGTCCGAAGTTTCAGCTGTCTCCTTTATCTGTGAGTATATTTAGAGATCTATACATAATTTTTATAGTTCTAGAGTTTTGACGTTTTTATTTCATAGTTTGAGCATTTTGTTTTCCCTGACCAGGGGAGCACCACCTCTTTACTGCACTTGAACTATGCCCAGGACTTCATGCTTCAAAAATTGTGCTTCCTGCCCACAATTCTTGGTCAGCAATGACCACTAATGCTGCTTGTACTGCCTTGGGGAAGCTCACCTCGTGACATGGTTCAGTATCTGCCATGCATTCCCCAGCCATACCCAGGAATTGCAAGAACTTTGCCTTATGTAGCACCTAATGGAAAAGGCCACAATTGGGCCCAGGCTGGGGGACCCCTCTGTATATCAGCCTGACTCTCTTCAAGGAGTGCGCTTCCTGCCTCAAGGTCTGACTCAAGAGTGAGACAGTGTATACCCACAGATCCCTTGACTAGGTGTTTTTGGGAGAGCAGGGAGTATTTTCTTAAGCATGAGGCAAGTCTTTCTCCAAACCCACTTTGAAGAAGTTGGATTCAAGCCCTGCCTATACCAAGTAATTCTATAAGTTCATCCCAAGAGAACTTAGTATGTCCTAAGTCTCAGAGGTATTACAAAAAAGACAGAAGACTAGGTCTCCCATCGGCACTGGATCGCAATCTGGCAGCACTGGTGCCTTAAACACAAAGCTGGGGATCCGCGGACACTGACAAAGACTGATCACCAGGAGCATTGGTTACCCGCAGTACCGTCTTAGTCTTCAATAGCTGTAGCATAGCTGTCTCTACAGTGGCTCTGGTGGTTCAGGCAGACAGGGCGCCTCTCTCTCCTGGACCTACACTCCTCCTAAGGCCATCTTCACTTTCCCAGATATGAAGTTCCCACTCCATCAGGTCCCTCTTTTTTGAAAGAGGTTACGATTCCACCAGAGGAGCTGGCCTCTGGGAGGAGTCTGTCTCTCATTGCATCTTCGGGCTATGATTTTTCCTCCAGTGGAATGGGTGGTACCACCATTGTAACTGGAACCCTATTTCTCCTCATTGGGAGAGTCTGAACCACACAACAAACCATTATTCCCTCCTTCAATACATACCTTCCCAGTCAGAAGACCAGGACCTGCTTGGGACCATCCTCAACCTCATCACCTTCCTTGGAGCTGTTGGTACCCACTCTGCAATCCCTGTTCAACCCATCCTGTTGGTCACACTGGGAGCCATGGGATCAGTACTATCCCACAGAGTTAGGTCAGTCACCCCTTCCCTCTCCTTTGGAAAGGGCAACCGGTGCTGCCCCCAGATCCTGCTGAGGCGAAGTACATGTCAGATCCGGTGGTTGCATTGGAACCAATGAGATTGCAGTCTTTGTCTCCAGATGAGGCAGTGACTCCTATGTCTCCATTCCTGCACCCCATTGACTACAAGCATTTCCAAGAGCTTCTTCAGAGTTGCAGGGAAGCTGCAGATTCTTCTTGACGAGGTTCAGGATCTTCAGCACAAGCTCTTGGGCATCCTTTAGTCCTCCAGCTCTAGTCAAATTAACACAGAGCGTTAAGCCATCCTCTAGCACACTAGTGTGGTCTGGGATATCCCAGCTACTTGCGCTCCTACTTCCAAGAGACCAAAGAACTGGTACTGTGTCCCAGCCCAAGGGGATGAATTTCTGTGCTCTCCCCCTGCTCCTAAAATTTAGGGGTCCAGGCCACTGCGGAGAGATCTAGGCAGCCACACCCCCGATCTACCCCAACTAGGAAAGGCAAGCCTCTCGACTTATTGGGAAGGAAGGTCTATTCTTCTAGCCTCCAGTTCAGGACAGCCAGCCAACTACCAAGCACTAATGGCTAAGTAAGACTCCCTGAACTAGTCAAAATTCATGAGTCTCCTCCAGTAGGACAGAGCTTGTTTCCAGGCTCTCACAAAGGAAAGCAAAATGGTTGCCAGGACTGCTCTACAATCAGCAGTAGATGTGGCTAATGTGTCTTCCAGGGCAATGGTTACTGCCATTGTAACCACAAGCAATGCCTATGGCATCACATCAAGCCCATGCCTCTACTTGACATCTGCAAGGCAGCTGCGTGGCACTCCATCCACATGTTTGCAAGACACTATGCCTTGGCAGAGCTCCTCTGCTGATGTATCTTTTGGAATCAGTCCTTTGTTTAGCTCTGCCATCTACAATCTCTCATCCTTCTCCTATTTGAGTACTACTTGTCACTTGCCTGCAGTGGAATACACATAGGAACCAGCTCTCAGAGAAGAAAAGAAAGTTACTTACCTGATCCTGATAGCAGTGGTTCTGAGCCAGGGGTACGCGTACCACTGAGGGTACGCAGAGGTCTTCCAGAGAGTACATGAACTCATCTAGATATTTGTCTAGTTTTACAACAGGCTACATAAAAAGCTCTAGCAAAGTCAATAAAAACTAAAATTTGATACAGACAAAATGAGACAGTAAGCAGTAATAGTGTTCAGTGACACTCTTGTACTTTTGTCTGATTTTTGTAAGCAAATAGTTTTTAAATGAGGTGAAACTTGGGATATGCAAGATAAATCAGACTCCTGAAAGGAGTACAGTAGTCTGGAAAGGTTGAGAGCACTGCCTGATAGTAACTGGAGGTTCTTCGATACGTGTGGTCCCTATCTGTATTGCACTACTCACCCTCCTTCCCCTTTGCTTTTGGATATTCTATGATTTGTTGTCAGAGGCATAAGGTGAGCCAAGGACACTGCTTTCAAAATTCTCAGTGCTCATGGAGTGTACTAGTACCCACAATGGAATACAGATAGGCACCACATATCTCACAGAGCCTCCAGTTACCTATAAGGTAAGCAACTTTCTCTTATAGCTCCAGCTTGACTGAGACAGATTTTAATATTCAGATCTCCACAAACTGCCCACTCAGACTCCTTGCTGTTACTGATAACCAGAGACCACCTAATGCAGAACCACGGCTGGGTGTTGCACCTGAATCCTGAAGTTGCTACATTTCATGGCATGGTTCATTAGTACTTGAATGCAGAAGGAGGCACATTGCTCAGTGGCAGTCCAGAATGTTTTCCTTCACAGCAGAAAACCTCCTACAAGAACTATTTATCTGAGTAAGTGGAAGAATTTCTGTGTCTTGGCAGCCTCCCAAAATGTGCCCCCAATTCAGTCTAAGATTCATACAATTTCTGGACTTTCATCTTAAGGAATGAGGTTTAGCCATCAGCTCCATTATGGTGCATCTGGCGGCTATCTCTGTGTTTTATCTTTTAGCTTTAGATAAGACTGTTTTCACACACCCTATCATAACAAGATACCTGAAAGGGCTTGATAGGTAGCTTTTGCCTATCGGGGGTTCAACTCCCTGGGATCTGAATTTAGTATTGTCCACTATGATGGACCCTCCTGTTGAGCCTTTAGCATTGGGTTCGCTCTTGCACCTGACAGTGAAGGTAGCTTTTAGTGGCCATCACCTCTGCTAGGGGATCGGGAGAAACTGAATGCATTAGTCATTGATCTGCCATACGCAGATTTCTACAAGGCCAAGGGTCAACTTAGATCACATCCTAAGTTTCTTTCAAAAGTGGTATCCGATTTCCATCTGAATCAGTCTACGTACCTTCTGGTTTTCTTCCCAAAGCCACATACTTACAAGGACGAATGATGGTTCCACACACGACACTTTTGAGTCACACTGCATAGAACAAAGCCCTTTTCAAGTTTCTTCCCAGCTTTTTCTTTCTTATGCAGAATGTATGAGATGAACCAATCCCAATGCAGAGACTCTTTAAATGCGTCACCAGCTGCATCACAATGTGTTATGACATCAAAGGGGTAACACAATAACACCTCCTGACAAACTCTTGGCACGTTCAATCAAAGGACATTCGGCCTCAGCAGCATTTGTGGCACATGTTCCAATTATGGACATCTGCAGGGCCTTGATGTTGTCTTCCATTCATATATTCACCAGGCGTACGCTCTCCACCTTATCAAGGAAAGATGGAAATGTAGGAAGAGCAGTCCTATAGTCCCTCTCCTGATGTAGTTTGGAGTCACCTACAGGGTAACAGATGTATGCAAGCATTCAAAGAAGAAAAAAGTTACTCACTTTTTTGTAACTGTTTTTCTTAAAGATGTGTGGCATATGTCCATTACACTATCCACCTTCCTTTCCTGAGGAAGTCTACCGTGGGCTTCTGATATGAAGGAAATGAAGGTGCTCCATCCTTTATAACCTCGTTTTGGAGCAGGAGGATTTTGATGGTTGGTGGGGCTGCTCCTGTGGGTACTGCTAGGGAAAATGCTCCAGCACCAGCATGGGACACTCACACCTACAGTGTAATGGGTGTAAGCAACACATCTCAAACAACAGTTATGAGAAGGTAGGTAACCATTTTTAATGCACATCATAATTTTCCAAAATAATATGCCACAAGACTGTTGTGAATTGCGTTTTAAGGCATGGATAACGTTGGTGCCATTCTCTTTAAAGTTGGATCCTCATCTTGTGGTAAAAGACTGCATTGATCTGGAAAATGAAAAAAACAAACCTTGAGTAGTCTTGGGAAAACAGAAACCTTTGAATAGTCAATCGTGAGTTTTTTTTTGGTTTCCTTGAAAATCTAATTATTTGAGTTGTAAAATCTGGAGCCTGGTATATGAATGAATACAAGTCACTGTTCTGTTCAGTAGAGCTGGGTGAAAGTTGTCAGCTGAAACTTTTTTCACCAAAAAATGCAAATTTGGGTTGACTGAAACATTTCACGAATTGTATAAAATCATTCTCTCACTCACTCTCTTTGGCCCAATGGCTATTTTATACAAAAGAGGACAGTTGCAACTGGAGAGATTTAAAGAGATCTGTCATAGAATATGCTATAGCCTGGTGGGTATTGTGTTCACTTGGGATATACTCCAGCATTGGGATTTGAACCTGGGTATCCCATATCCCTGTTGAGTATGCAGTAACCTAAACATCAGAGAGGCGCTTCCTCCTCTATTTTATGAATCTAGACCTTCATTTCCTTTGCTTTTGTTAAAAATACCTAAAACAAAAAGTTTCTGATGCTTTTTATTTTCCCCCAAAATTTCAAAAATGTTGATTTTGGTTCTACCCAGACCAAACAAATTTTTTTTGGAGCTGACAGCAAAACAAAACAAAAAGTTATTTTCACAGCTCTACTAGTGGGGTACCACATATTTTATAAAATTGTAACAGGGTTAAATTTGGTACACTTTGCTGGATTGAGTCCAGTATTTTTAAATACACATGAGGAATTCTTTTGCAGCTAGTGTGTCTACTTGCATAAGAAGAGTCTACTCATGTGAGTAAAAGTTTACAGGATTGGACCCGTTAATTGCAATCTTTTCACACTACGTTATAAGTGGCAAAGGTAGCAACACACCTCCACTCTGGTGGCATTAGCCACCTCCACTAGGCGGTGCCTCTCTTTTCCCCCTACTCCGCAATGTGCTTTTGGGGAAAACTGCAGAGGAGCCAGTAGTAGAAGCAGCCAAAGCAGGGACATTCAGCAAACTATCTACAATTTTTACTTGGACTTTCTTTGCCCTATGCTGATTGGCTGTTTTCTTCAAACCTCTCCCTCCCCTTCCATCACAGTCTGTTCACCTCAGCTTCATGCCACACCTGCCCTCTGACCCTCTTCTCTCCTGTCCTGTCCCCTTCACCCACTCCCATTCCCTTTTTCTTTCCATTTAGCTTATCCCCTCTTAAGTACCCCCTCCCCTCCAAAAAAAACAAAAAACAAAACAAAAAAAAAACCCCCATGAAACTAACATAGCAGTTGTTGCCATCAATGGTCACTCTGCTTGCGTGTTAAACCCCTTCTCCCATCCTGCGTCTGTCTTATCTATTTAGATTGTAAACTCTTCAAGTCAGGGACTGTCTACTGCTCTGTGTTTGTAGAGTACCTAGCGAAGTGGGGCCTCCTATTTAATTGAAGAGCCTATTGTACTATTTTTGATATAAAGTTTTTGACACTGATATGAAAAGTTATACTACTAGCAAGTGATGCACATGATTTAATTATCCAGGGCATGTACTGTTTCTGAAGTAACCCAGAGGGTTGCTTTTGATATGTAACTTGCATGTAGTACAGGTTTTTTTTCAGTTAAGCTCAGAGCTAATCATTGTTTCCTGTGTGTTCTTTATAAAGCAGGATAAGACACTTCAAAAACCCCTCTACTATGAACAGTTGACAGATTTCACAAGAGATCCTTCTTCTCCCTCCTCTAAATATGCTTGTCAGAATCAGTTGTATATGTTGGAGAGGATGCAGTTTGGAAGAAAGTATACTTGAGGTTTTTTCCAAGTAAATTTGAGGATAAACTAGGAAAAAAAGTTGTTGCTCCAAATTGGTGAGGAAATAGTTCTCTCGGTCTTTAAGGATCTAGGGTAAAAATTTCAACAGCACCTAAGTCTCATTTGATTTCAATTAGACTTAAATCATGTTTGAAAATGGATCTTAAACTTGTAGGATACTTTTGAAAGTTTTTACTCTAGCCAAGTTTAAAGTCCCTGATGTCAACTGAACAATGCAGTCCTGAATTAATATGCTTTGATTTCTTGGGGATGGAGGCAAAAACAATGCCTTCACTATTTTTGTTTGTTCTCTGCATACCTTTCTTTCATTGGCATTTGTATTTGTATAGTGTAATTGTACAAAAACTATAGTGAAATACATAGCTCAAGGAGAACAGTATATTGTGAGCTTTCTATCACTGTCTGCTAGACACAATAACTTCAGTGTCACAAGAGCCTACACATATACAGCTGATGGCGTTTCTGTGGAATCGCAGTGGTGTATGGTGTCTACTGAAATCTGCAGGATAAGCAAATGCAAAAATTCCTTTAAACTGCCAGGCCTCCAAAAATGCCATGTTTTGGCCCCATTGATAAATGCCACAAATAGCAGAACAGGCATGAGGGTTCAGTTAAAAAATGTAAGGCTGCATGCCGCTCATGTACAGTTGTGCCAGCAACAGATTGTATTTAGCTTTTGAAAGAGAGTTTGCAAAAGCTGAATGCCTAATCTCCCCACCCTTGTTTATATATTGTAAGCAAACTGGTCTGAACCTCTTTGTTTTGTCTTGTGTCTGCTGCTGTCTCCAGGGCAATGAATCCTGTGCCAAAAATCTGGTACCCAGCAAGTAGAACATAGGTCTGCTTTTAATTATCAACTATAAAAGCATATGGCAGTGCCTTGTTTGTACTGCTAGTCACTGGTATAGGGAAAAACTGATAAAGCTGTAGTCATTTGCACAGATTGTAGTATTTTGATTCTGTGGAAAGAAACTATTTTAGGAGTGCCTGTCTGTTCAAATGACACACCTTCTCAGATTACTGTACACACAGTATCTGACAGAAATCTTGAAATTAATAAAATTTATTTAAATTCTTATTTTCAGTTAACCACTGAAGAAATTATTTCTATACAGGCTAAACTGTTCAGAGATTTGTTTTGTCACCTAGGAAGGGAAACCACTTTAATGATACTGAAGGAGGATCTTCTCCTGCTGTCAATGGACAGAGGACTGACATCTATTTTCCTGGACCTCTAGTCAGCATTGATACTATTGACTATTAGCTACCACTGTCCTGCATAACAGATCTAACAGGAAGCCAGAAAAATATTGAAATGTTTTTAAGTCCTTTGTGGCAGGATGTATCACAGTTCCTGAGTTAAATGCACCTCTGACCCTCTTGGGGCTGCCTGAAGGGCACCCTACTTAGGTCTCAGACCTCCAGTCATCATCTTTTTCTAAGTGGAATTCTGGCATCTGCTTCCTCCAGGTCAGGGTCTTAGGCTGCAATTTACTATGATCATGTCAGCAGGTCTGACTTCAGTTCAGCACCTGCAGTTCTTCTTTCCTTAGGGTGAATGACACATTTTCTCTCAAATGATAATCCTACCTGAAAATGATAAATAGCTTATATGCATGCCTAGCTTTCCAGGAGTCACCCATCTTCCTTAAGGAGACCCTAGCAGATCTGAAGTATTTGAAGTCCTCTCACAGGACTTGATGCTGTTGGACACAGTCTCATGCCTGTCAGTTTTCAGCTGGTACCTGTGAAACTCTTCCCATGTCAGGGCTGTTGTTTTTATACAGTTTCAAGTCCTTTCTCCCCGAAGGTCTTCGAACTAAGTTGCACCAATCTGCTAGTTCCAATGTGAAACAAAACATTCAAGAGGGCTTGTTACTTGCATTGTTTCTATACTGGGGCAATTTGCATTAGTTACCCTCCATTGAGTTTAGTTCCTTCGGGAAACATTTTTACTTTACCCAACTAGCCAGGAATAAAATCACTAACCAGTCCATAAAGGTATGTATAATATTTATAAAACTAAAGTTGTAGACTTAAAATATTCCATGATCCTATGGCATCTGTCACAGCTCAGTATTGTAGTCTTTGAATAGTCCATATTTCCATAGCATCGCATCTGACAGAAGATGTACCCGAAGAGTAGTAATGGGAAACTGTACCTCAGCCAATAGACTCTTCACTTGTAGAGTCACACAAGGATTGATTCTCTCTCCAGTCCTTTTCAGCATCTACATGGAGCCATTTAGGTGAATTGGTAGGATGATACATACTCAAGTGCCAACAATATGCAGATCACCCACAACTCTACTTATTCTTCAGTATACAAAACAATACCACTGCCACCAAGATGGCTGAATGTTTGGATGAGATCAGCTCATGGATGAAGAATAGATGATTGAAGATGAACCCAAGCAAGACACAGGTTATGCTGGTGTCCAGAAGAAAATATTTGAAGAATTTGTAGCTATGGTGCAACCTCTTTTGATTGAAGGTATATAATCAGTCAGTTAGTCCCTAACTTAGGAGTACTCCTAGATTCCTCACTGACAGTGCCATCTCCAAGTAACACCTTCTACTATCTCCAGTTATCCATGTTGGTGGATGACCTGGCCTCAGTTATACATGTGTGACTGGGTGCCTCAGTGGGCCTCACTAAGAATCCCGCACTCTGGGCAGACTGCAAGAAATAGGACAGGCAATCCCCCAAAACTGGTGGTTTAATCTATGATAGTCACCGAACCAGTATCAAGAGCTTCTGTAGTACCACACTGGTTAACAAGAAGCCAAACCCATTCCCTTTAGGCATTCCAGCCCTTGGCTCTCATCTAAGCAAGGTCTAATATAGTGATAGGTTACTGAAAACCCTATTCATCATACTTAAAATTTTACCAATCCCAAAGGATCACACACTTGCCCTCAGGTCAATATATATCTATCTCTATCTATCTCTATCTCTATCTATATCTATATCTATCTATAAAATTTGCAATTTTACCCAAATATCACACTGTCAGCCAATCCTTAGTAAACTTACTAAAGATTTATTAATAAAACACAAGAAGAGAGTCACTTGAATGGTTAAGGAATATACATACAAGTGACTTTCAGGTTTCATAGATTAGGATCATAGCAGCGATGTTATATCTACTGGCTTGCAAAAATCACTTTGGAGTTATTCCAACAGGTTAGAAGCCAAAGGCAGATTAGATGTAAAGCCTTTCCTTGCATTTTCCATGGTATTCTAAATAACTACTTGAAAGATCTCAGTCCCATGTCTTTAACTTTCCCTGTTTAAAGTTCAGAAGACTAGAGATGAAAGGATCATGCCCAAGGTCCAGTATTTACAGCTCTTTAGCAGGCTAACAAGCCTCCTCCCAGAAATTGTCACAGCAGGGCTTTCCTCTGAGGAAGAATAGACAGTGCAGATAATTTGTGAACTCTTGCTTTGAAGTTAATCTTCTATTTCCTATGTATACACAGGTAAACTAGTTACATTCATTTTACATAACAATTAGCCGGTCCTCCATTTTAACAGAGAGAGGTAAGCTGAGGCAATGTAGATGATATTAGTTTCCTGCAGTCTCACATCTTTGATCTTCAGGTTAACTGAACATAGTCACATACATCATGTAAGGCAATTAAGACACACAAAGGCTACATACCTGATTTTTGCATGTATTTCCTGGTTCCATATCACAGCACAGATAACATCACTCTTTTTACATTTTACTATTGACCTGTTTTATATAAAGTGTAACGTATACTTTGCTTACACTCTCTGTCTGCCAAGTAGGCATTTAACACACATTTTCAGTTGAAAAATATCTGTTGGGGAAGGGGTTGTTCTGTTTTGTTTTTCAAGCTACTTTGCAGAAGTTTACGCAGTTCTCACTAAATAGGTAAATCTTAGAAATAGCTAAAACTTAATGAGTTAGATAACAAGTGTTATATTTTTTTTTCATGGTGTCAATTAAAATCATACTGCAAAGTATTCAGTGGTGGCAAATCTAACAGATAAGTAAAATTAAGTTCAGATATAATATGTTCCTTTACATTAGTCATGCATATACAAAACGCATTCCAGTTGGAATAGTTTTGGCAAAATCAATACTTGTAGCTGAGCAAATATGTTCAAATGATTTATTTTATGGTAAACATTGATTCATAACTGATCATATGTATAATTGGATTTTGAATGTAGTACATTCTACAGTAGCAAAATAAACACTGCCTGGTGCTCTCACTGCATGTTCCCAGCCTGAGATTGGGGTGTCACTGTGCTAGGTTCTTTACATACATACATTCATTGAGAGTCTGTGCCTGTACAGTTTAATCTATATGTACAAAATTGGTGGGAGAAAAGAATTGTTTTTTATTAAGCATTTATATTCTGGTAGTGCCTGAAGGTCAAAACCAAGAGAGGGAAAATTGCTTTTGTAGTGAGTCAGCCAGTCCCTATTCAAGCCCAAATTGATGGTGTTAAACTGTTAGGAAACATAATTTTTTTCAATATTCAGGTTATACAGGTACAGTATATTTAAAATTTTCCTAGCTAGAATTGTGTAACTATAATGAATGATCCAGAATTCTAATAATTAAATACTTTCATTAAGCTAACCGGCTATTGATTTTTTTTTTCCCCCCCCGACCCAGAAAAGAGCTAAAGGCCAGGTGCTATTTGACAAGGTGTGCGAACAGCTCAATTTACTGGAAAAGGACTATTTTGGCCTGTTGCTTCGGGATAACTCAGATCAGAAGGTAAGCACTAAGATTTGTTTTTGTGTTACTAGAATGTTAGATTCTTTTTTTAGCGTAACTTCAAAAGATGAAACTGCAGCTAGTTCCCCAGTGCTGGAGTTCTGGTTTATGGGAAGAGGGTTTTTAATGATTCCACCTAAAATCAGAAATTTTTTTTTTTCTAAAACTTGATCATTTTCCCCTAGCCTTCTTCAGCATTACCTTCATCTGCTTAAAGGATGGGGTGGGATGCATATTTAGATTGCAGAATTTATTTTAAAAAAAAAAAAAAAAAAACTTTGGTCTACTGAAAGTTATTATCCATCTCTTAACGACCAGTTGCTGACTTATCTTTCTAGCAGTGTTTGAATATTTATGAAACAGATGTCAAAAACTCTGCTCACAAATAAATTATGTACTACATACAGCACTCTCCATTTTTCCTCCAAAAGGAATAGTAAATAAGAAATTTTTTTGTATTTTTAATGTTCAAACCTCTCTCTTTTTGGATACTGCAGCTAGCTTATATAATGTCTCTTCTGTCCCCTACTCCCCTCAGTCCACTTCCCGCCTCCCCACGAAATACAGTCAGATGTGTTTCAAGTAACTAATACAGAAACCTCTGCCGTTCCATTTATGCTTGCCATTCACAGGATTTCTCAGATTTAGTAGTCTTTTTATACAGTCATATTGCTATAACAAGGCTGAACAAGGTGAGCGAAGGTCAGAGTTTTCCACGGTTAGCAAATTCTCATTGAGAGCCTTGGATCCTCAGATGTTCTTTACAGGTTTACAAGTGAGAACCATTTCAGTACATCCAGTACTGGATGTAAAAAATAACCCTACTGACTTAGTATTGTTCTGAAGACTGAATGCCACTTCATAAAATAGTTTCTGAAACATTACTATTAAAAAATTTGATTAAAAATGAATGGATTTTGAATGTTTTCATACTCTGCATATAATTTACAGTGTGTACTATGAAATACCCAGTGCTTGCTTCTCCTCAGTGATTGCTGCACAGTGGTGTCTCCTGCTGTGGAGGAAACCACAGTTACTGCAGTTTCTAATAGGACTCTGTATTTTCACTACAGCTTATGTAAGTGGATAGTTGCATACATTAATGCCTTCATTATTGGGAATTCAAAGTTGAACAATTACTACTATAGCTGCTATTAATATCAGTATGGGTTTCTTTGTACTATATGTACATGTGTATATACTTTTTCTTCACCCTTCTTTACCTCTCTGCTGTCTTTTATATGATCAGTCACATTCTCTTCATTGCCATCCCATCTTCCCTGGCGTTTTGCAGCCTTGTCCTTCCTTAGTAGTTCTTCTACTACTCTTTCAACATCTGTTAGCTGTGGTTCCACTTCCTCTCTGTGGCGATTCCAGTTAGCTCTGTCTTTGGTCCCCTATACCTTATGCAATTTAGGGAATAAAATGAGCCGATGAAAGTAATTTTTTTACAAGTCTTAAACTTTCTGTTTGTCAGTAGTTAGAAACTCTGCTGGAAGCCCATGTAAACACACCCATCCAACCTCTTAATGCTCCGACTTCCCCACATTTGCTACTGACTGTCTCCCACTTCCCTAAGACTCCTGCACATATTGCTGGCGCCCTGCCACACATAGAAAAGTGTTGCAGTACTTAATACTAAATAAAACTGTTAAGAAAAAAAAACCCTCTATAATCTAACTTGGAACTAAGAGAGGTCCTCAGGTCAGGTTTGAGGTGATTTGACATAGCTGTGTGTGAAGTGTGTCTGTTTTTTGTTTATATATAAACTGGATCTCACCAGTATTTTAAATCTGTTACTTTTATGAGCACCAGCATTCATTTAATGTGTTAATGCTGTAAAGCAAGAAGATAAATTTGAGGAGAAAGCAGGCTTTTGATTTAGTCTTATAGAATGAATTAGAAGATGATTACTTAGCTGGCCTCTGCTGGATTCATTTGTAACTGTTCTTTCACTATAAAATCTGAAGCGAGACACAAATGATGCCTTCAGCCATCTTGTGTGAGATCTCATGGTGCCTTGACAGTTTTGATATTAATTGTTCAGTATGACTGGAGCAAGAGTTTTTTGGCATCCCTTCCCGCAGAAGCAGAGGCTGCTTTGAACCACTGATTTCCAGCAGCAGTAATCTCTGGTTGTTAGGTATTCACTCTAGAACATTTCAATCTTGCCAGTATTCACCTTCAAAGACCTGTTTGAGAGGGTTGGATCCTTTTAATACTTGTTGGCCTCTGAGTACTAAATACACGAGCCCATAACAGAGGAACTATAAAGTCAGCTTTAAATAAACTCTTCTAAATAACGCTTCCTAGTCCCCCAAAATGCGTGTACTTTTAAAGCTTAACAATAGCAAGAACTGCAGGACCTCCAATCCCTTCTTGCAAAGAATGCCACTGAACTCTTGCCACCAGGTAGGAGTTGAAAGGGTTTTTTTTTATTCCATGTATTTTCTGATCTCCTCAGTGACGATGACAGGCCCATTCTGATCTTGACATATCAAGTGAAATAAATTTAAATGCTGTCTCTGAATAATTGTGCCCTTTTTAGAGGAGGCTGGCTGGCCGGGCATGTGCTGTGAATCTTGTACATACTTTCTTCCTTTGAGACTGAGGTGCATTTATTTCTGTTTATCAGGGCAACACTACCAGTTCCATGTAGTGTGTTTTTTTTTTTTTTCAGACTTGCATCCCCGGTGCATGTTCACAAAATACTGTATGGTTGGGACTGTGTAGTTATACAGAGTGGGACTACATAAAATAGGTGCATTCAGATTTTTACCATTTTAAGTTATCTGTGTAGGTCTTTTGCATGTATCTGGGTTTTAGGGAAAGACCATATGCTTGAAATTCCCCATCTCCTATTACATTCCTCTTTTGCACAACTCTTTTCCTTTGTGTTTCAAAATGGTCATCTCACTTCTTGAATTAATTGATCCAGAAAAAAACAAAACACTGTTACTAGCTGCTTTGAGCCACAGATTTAAAATAAAAGCAGAGGGTTGGAAGCTTTACAATTTTTATGGGCTGGTCTTCTTTTCTATTCCCCCTTTCTGTATTAAGATTCTGAAGATTGGATTGTTTCCTCATCTTGGCGCCAGCTCGTTCTGATCCATTTTTTCCTGCTGTGGCTGTTGCCTCCTCAGATTAAAATGCCACAATCTCTGACCTCCAGCCCAGTCAGTGCTAAATGCTGAATGATGTGTTTTTTCCCATTCTTGTGCACTCATCACAGCCGCTCGTATATGAGCCAGCTGTTGTGCTAGACTGCAGCTGTGGGGTGTGGAAACTGAATGCCAGGCACTCTTCTGAGTGGAGAATTAGAGCTGCTCCCTAATGCAACATCAGGAGTGCGAATAGAGTGGATCCTATTGATTTTTTTTTTTTTTTTTCCATGTCAGTGTTCTGTGCAGCTGGGAAAGATGTATTGTAACTTAAAACTAGACTTCATTAGCATTTATTAAACTTAAAAAAAACCTGTTATAAAGTAAAATTACATTTTTCTCTGAAATTTTAGAGTTTATAGAAACATTAAAGTTGTTTGCTAAAAGTTTAGATGGCATGTAGGATAATGAAATCAACAGGGAGTTCATGAATGCTCCATTAATACTCTGTTTTGTGCTCTTATGATCTGTATCACAGCTGGAAATGCTGCTTTTCTGGATTTGTACAAAAACACTTTTTGTATTTTGACATTTTCTGACAATTCATTACTCTGTCTACTTCTCTAACCCTACCATTTACAAATGTAACAGAATGATCTTGTTTTGCCTACTGGATCAGATTTAACATGTATTAATTTAAATCTTCTGCGCTAAAACAGTCTTTTCCTTTTCACAATAAGCCAAAGCAAAATGGTCCATATCAGGATAGACTGTTTAGATAGATTTTACAATACTCTAGCCAAAATGAAGGGCACAGAAAAAACCATATTCTTGCATGCATGTGAAATATATAAATTTAGAGAACTATTCCTATGTATTATAGCCAAGGTCCCATGTTATGTAGAACATTAGACCAACCGTATGCAGCGAGGGCCACTGATTTTATCTGGCAGAGCTGTCCTGAAATCAGTGGCAAAGATATACAACATAAAGTTAATTAACAAATTTAGGAAATTGCTGCTCAAACTATGAACTACTTCCAGGTTTAGAAATAATCAGAAAAAGTGAACCTAGTATCTTTTACAAAACAAAAGGCTGCCTTTTTCATTTTAAAACTCTTGTTTTTATGTTCCTGTTTTCCACCAATATAGTTTAAAGTAAATAATGTTGCTCTTTATAAGCAGATATGACTCTTAAGTATACTACCGCATCATAGTATTCTGTAATGGTAATGCCAAAATATTATGTAAAAGTGGTACATATATGAAATTGTGTTTTGCATAATTTTGACTAAGTTCTAAACCATTATCACTGTATTTGAAAGAAAATTATGACAAATATGAGCTTGCTTATTTGCAAACTTAATGTGGGAAACCTCTAGAGGGAAAGCTACTGACTTAGCCTTTAAATCATTGTTGTTGATGTAAAATAGCATAAAACTCTTCCTTGCTCATTTGAAGAATTGTGTTTAATGCTAGAACTGAAAGCCTAGCTAGACACACAGAAGATGAACTCCTGGCCTCATTTTGAAACCAATGGCAAAACTTCCATTAACTTCATTGGGACCTGGATTTCACCTGGAAAGTCTTTTCCACTAGATGGCAGTTGGGTGACTTATGAAGAGTAAGTGATGTCCAGGTTTTTTGTTACAAAAAAAACAAGATTTAAAACTACTATACAGATTGCGGTAGCCTTGAACAAATTTGTAATAGCCAATGCAGAAGCAGGCTGACTCAGTCCTCCTCCTGTAGAGATAGAGTGAGAAAGGCCAAAGGCCGTGTAGAGTTGGACCTAGCGAGGGGAATTAAAAGCAATAGTAAAAGGTTTTACAGCCATATAAATAGGAAGAAAGCAAAGAAAGAAGAAGTGGGACTGCTGAAGACTATAGCCGGAGAGGAGATTAAAGATAATCTAGGCATGGCGCAATATCTCAATGAATATTTTTGCATCGGTGTTTAATGAGGCCAATGAAGGTATTAGGGATACTAGCACCATTATAGAGGGGCATACAGGATAGGGGATTACCGTATCCGAGGTAGAAACAAAACTTGAACGCCTTAATGGGACTAAGTCGGGAGGACCGGACGATCTTCATCCGAGAATATTGAAGGAATTGGCGCGGGAAATAGGCCCATTAGCGATAATATTTAATGAATCTGTAAACTCGGGGGTGGTCCCGTTAGACTGGAGAATAGCCAACGTGGTTCCTATTTTCAAGAAAGGGAAAAAAAGTGATCCGGGTAACTACAGGCCTGTTAGTTTAACATCTGTAGTGTGCAAGGTGCTGGAGAAGATTCTGAAAGAGAAACTAGTTGAGGACCTTGAGGTTAATGGCAATTGTGATAAATTACAACATGGTTTTACAAAGGGCAGATCGTGCCAAACGAATCTGATCTCCTTCTTTGAGAAAGTAACGGACTTATTAGATAAGGGAAATGCGGTGGACCTAATATACCTGGATTTCAGTAAAGCGTTTGATACTGTACCCCATGAGGAATTATTGGTTAAACTGGAAAACATGGTGATTGATATGAAAATCCAGAGGTGGATAAGGATTTGGTTAATGGGGAGAATGCAGCGGGTCGTATTAAAGGGTGAACTGTCGGGTTGGAGGGAGGTTACTAGTGGAGTGCCTCAAGGTTCGGTTTTGGAACCCATTTTATTTAATCTATTTATAACTGACCTCAGAACCGATTGCAGGAGTGGGCTGATAAAGTTTGCGGATGATACGAAGGTGGGAGGCGTTGCAAATTCGGAGGAGGATAGGGATATTCTGCAGGGGGACGTGAATGAGCTTGTGAATTGGAGTATCAGAAATAGGATGAAATTTAATAGTGAAAAGTGTAAGGTGATGCACTTGGGGACGACTAATAACAATTTTAGTTACAAGATGGGGACGCATTGGTTAGAAGTAACGGAAGAGGAGAAGGACCTAGGGGTCCTTGTAGACCGCAGGATGACTGAGTCGACAATGTGACGTGGTGGTGAAAAAAGCCAATGCGGTCTTGGGATGCATTAGGCGAGGTATATCTAGTAGGGATAAGGAGGTCCTGCTTCCGTTGTATAAGGCGCTGGTGAGACCTCATTTGGAGTACTGTGTGCAGTTCTGGTCTCCCATGTTTAAAAAAGATGAACTCAAACTGGAACTGGTGCAGAGAAGGGCGACTAGGATGATCAGAGGAATGGAAAACCTGTCGTATGAAAAGAGACTAGAGGAGCTTGGGTTGTTTAGTCTGACAAAGCGAAGGCTGAGGGGGGATATGATTGCTATCTTTAAATATATCAGAGGGATAAATACAAGGGAGGGAGAGGAATTATTCCAGCTTAGTACTAATGTGGACACGAGAACGAATGGATATAAACTGGCCATGGGGAAGTTCAGGCTTGAAATTAGACGAAGGTTTCTGACCGTCAGAGGAGTGAAATATTGGAACGGACTTCCGAGGGAAACGGTGGGGGCGACGGACCTGTCTGGTTTTAAGATTAAGTTAGATAAGTTTATGGAGGGAATGGTTTAATGGTAAAACATAGTAGCCAAGGAAAACCAAGCAATGGTACGTAAATAGTATAATGGCCAACATGGGTCAGGCTAGAGACTCCAGGGTAGATTGGCTGAGCCTCTGGAGGTTTTTCGCCTTCCTCCGCAGCATGGGGCAGGGATCACTAGCAGGAGGGTCTCTGCCAATTGAAGTCACTAAAACACAGGATTTAGGGTTACCATATTTAGTGCCTCCGAAAGGAGGACACTAAAGGGGCCCCAGCCCCGCCCCAACTCCGCCCCCTCCCCAAAGTCTCCGCCCCCTCCCCTGCTTCCCGCGAACATTTGAGTCGCGGGAAGCCTGAAGCAGGTAAGGGAGGTGTGGGGGGAGGAGGCGCGGCCCACCCCCGGCACCGCAGGTCCCCAGCCCGTCCCCCCGAGCCCCCGGCCCAGCCTGGCACCCGAGCCCCCGGCCTGGCCCAGCACCGCCGGCCGAGCCCCCGACCCGGCACCCGAGCCGCCGGCCAAGCCCCCGGCCCGGCACTGGGCCCCCCCGAGCACCGCCGGCTGAGCCCCTGAGCCGCCGGCCAGGCCCCGAGCCCCCAGCCTGGCCCCCGAGCGCCCGGCCTGGCACCGCCGGCCGGGCTCCCCGAGCCCCCGGCCCGGCCAGGCCCCGCTCCGCTGGCCCGGCACCGCATGTCCAATTTTCCCGGACATGTCCAGCTTTTTGGGATTTCCCCCCGGATGGGGATTTGGAGACCAAAAAACCGGACATGTCCGGGAAAATCCGGACGTATGGTAACCCTACAGGATTGGGGACTTCAACAGCAGAGTCCAGGGAAGGGTTTTGTGGCCTGCAGCATGCAGGGGGTCAGACCAGATGATCATAGTGGTCCCTTCTGACCTTAAAGTCTATGAGTCTGAGTCCTGTAAGAAATTCTGAATGATTTTCATAATTTTAAGAAATGTTATAGAAAAGGAAATTTATAATCACTTCTACCTATAAAAGTTAAACTATAGTTGCTTATATTATAGAACGCTATTGAAAAATCTTCTTTTCACTCCAAAATGATGAGATCTTATCAAGAGGAAATTTCTTGACACTCTGGGATTTAGTTTTGTTTTTCTTAGGTGAAGTGAAACACTGTTAACTAAAAATCCCAAATCAGTAACTGTGTGTGCAAATAAGTTAAGGTATAGAACTAGAGTGGAAAATCTTTTTCATCTTATGTTATGATCACATTTTCCCTGCAGGTGCTGTGCTATCATTAGTTTTTAAAACAATCTAGGGGCTTTTCTGGGCAAGGGAAATTTACACGAGTATAACCAAAAATAGCTTGGACCAGTGTGGCTCACTCCAGGAAGTTCGTGGGGTAAGTCACACTGGTGCAAGGCATGTCTATGTTAAAGGATTCCACTAGAGTGAAAATATCAATGTGGTTACTTTGGTGCAAAATTGGTGCTCCACACAAGCCCTAAGGAACTGCAACTTAGTGCATTTGGTGTTACTGAGCTAAATTTACCTAAGGCAACAAAAGACTCTGATACAGACCTTGGGAGCATGTAAGCACAGCCCCAAAAGTGGAATGCTTTGGAAGGGAGAGAATGTAGCTAGGTCAGGCAACAAATGCACTGATACAGATATTCCCTCAACAGCCTTGGCAGTCTAGCACCTCTGGAATCCCTGGGAGATTTTAAAGCAGACACCTGCGGGGTGGAGGTGAAATTATTGCCTGTCTTGCCCTTAAAGGTTCAGCCTCTATCTCTTTCCTCACCCCCCTCTTAAAATGCATTAAACCTGATTTACAGAGTATGTATGTAGAATTTAGAAATGAATGTTTTTATACAACGTTCATTACCATGATATTTGAATGCCATGGTTTCAGACAACCTCGACTTGATTTGTGCCAATAAACAAAAGGCTCTATGTTACAAGTTCCTTAAACTGTGCAGGCCTCTTTTACATAACATCTGTGGATAAGATTAGCAATCTTGATAATTCCAGTTACTAATAATTACATTTTATGTCTTTCTCAATTCCCCTCCTCTAGAAATACTTCCGGATGATCAGTCACAGGGTTAATGCCTAGTTACACCAATTTCAAATGGTAGTAGAAGCATTGTGTGCTGCCTAGTAAATTATTGTATTGGGATGCTTTCTGTTTTGAAGGTGGTACATCCTTTATTCGCTGGGCTCCTAATTCTGGAAAAACAAGCAATTTTCATCTTGGTGTCTAAATATGGATATGGATACTTGTGTTTGAACATTTTGGCCAGTGCTTCTAATGCCATCCTTGGTTCACAATGAACCCTTTGAAGGTTGGGGGGGGGAGGGACAATATGGAAAAAAGTAAGCTTTGTGAACAGATCTTTTCCAACACTTCCTAGCGTTGCCAGAGCTAGTGTTTGGGTGACGCTGAGAGAAGAAAGAGTATTTTATTGTGTAGAAAATGGGAGAGAAGTATCTTTCATTCAGTAACTTTGTATTGGTTTGCAGGCAGGAGTAAGTAGAAATTACACATAGGGGTCTGCTTTCTGTCAATAAAAGGAATAAATGAAAGGAAATTACTTGGTGATTTGCAAGGTATAATTTCCTTGAAAATACTCATTAGAAGACTATAAAATATCATTTAATTTCCAGAATTATAAGATCTTGTCTAAGAGAATGAAGTAAAAAGTGTTGCATAATCTCTCTGTGTGTGGGCGGAGGGTGAGGAAAATCAAAGCACAGTTCTTGATGGAAAGTTACAAGTTAACTCAAAAATTCTACAGGGTACTTTCAAAGTAGAATATCAGAAGAATGTACTGTACAAGTAAAAAGAACAGGAGTACTTGTGGCACCTTAGAGACTAACAAATTTATTAGAGCAACACGAAAGCTTATGCTCTAATAAATTTGTTAGTCTCTAAGGTGCCACAAGTACTCCTGTTCTTTTTGCGGATACAGACTAACACGGCTGCTACTCTGAATACTGTACTAGTATTTATTTTAATTCATGAAATTATCACACTCGTTCGTCTGAATTATTTCCTTATGTACTGATGTTCTTCCTTTTTTAGAACTGGTTAGATTCTTCAAAGGAAATCAAGAGGCAAATTCGAAGTAAGTACTCCTGTATTGATGTTAAATTCTTGAACTTAATTTTCTAATACAGAAATATATTTTCTCAAAGTTAAACTTTTTAAAAGAAATCTTGGATATAGCAGGAATGGTCATGATGAAGATTTTTAAAACATGATTTCTACTGACTCTACAGTCCCATCTACAGATAGTTGAGGAGCTATGTGAATGCACAGTTGTCTGCAATGGTAGTGGTGCCCATGGTATAGCAGATTTTTTTTTTATTATCAGGGTGAATAGGATTATGCAGGTCTGTAAATGTTTTAGGCTTGGATTACAACATCGCTCATTAACCTAATTAGTCAACAGTGTGTTGTGATGACACTGGCAATAAATGTTTTAAACATACGATCCCCTACCATGGTGAAGAATTGTGCACTATCACAGTTAAATCTTTTGCCTGGTTATTGGATGGGTTTGGACAGTTTACCAGAGATCTAATGATATTAGCCTATTTCAAAGCTGTCATGATATTTAACTTGCTAATTGACTTTGTAAATTTTATACAGTTACCAATCAGGTAACTCTGGTATTTGCAGTATTCAGAGTGCTTCCTATCATAATTATAGGAAAAGACAAGGGAATCCTAGTTACTTTAGTAATCACATCCTTTACTTAGGCAAAGCTTTTCAGTACTAACGCTAAGTTTAGAGCTCTCTTCTCCAGCTCACCTGGAGTTGCAATTCTGGGTGGTAACTGTCCTGGTAACTTCAGGAAAACTCTTCGATTTAGGGAGTCATGTATGTAGGTTTACCTGTTCGCATGATCTTATTAACTTGACTCCTGTCATCTTGATTTCCATGCTTAATCTAAAGAAAACACAGAAACAATGATTTAATTATTATAGAAGGATATTGAACTATAGAAAGGTTTTTTCAATGTCAGAGCTGTGTTTCTAATTCGTTTTTAGACCTGGTGTTTTATGCATATGTGCCAAATGCACCCTACCCGGTAAACAGAGGAGCAGTCATCCCAGAATATGGAATTCGGAGTGAATTTCTCCCAGTTCTCTCATACAATAAAAAGAAAAGGCAATTAAAAGATCCCTATTATGAAATATCTGGCCTTTTCCAAAATTATTTTAATTAAGTTTCAGTAATTTTTAAACGCATAAATTGTTGAAGGAGTTGAAACAAATTAGTGTTAGTAAAATGGAATAAAAGATGGATATAGATTTTTATTGTTGTCTATACTTACAATTTTCTATCCAGTTTATTGCTGACTGTGCTGAGATGTCACGCGGTCATAAGTACTCCATAATTACTGTACTTGATACCTCCTAAGGTGGTGATCAGGGGTTAATCAGTAAAATGGGTATCTGAACTTTTCCGTGTCTGTTAAATGTTAGTTGTGTTAAAATGTGGCCTTCAGTGACTGCTGGGAGACATTTTATGTAACTCATTAAATGAAATGTCTCTTGCGAGCATCTTGTGTATCAAATGTTGTCATTATGATGCTTGCTTGTTTATATCAGCCTTTGAAAGACTTAATTTTTTAACACCCAGGGAGTCTTTAAAGACTCCCAATGCTTTTAGCCACTGTTTTTGGTAGAGGTTTTTCTTCTTCATGCTAAAGACCACGAATGTATACTTCAGCCTGCTTTGCATCGTGGAGGCAGAACCTGACCCATTAGTCACTGGCAGCAGGGAAAGGCCCAACTTCCTGAAATTCCCTCTAGGCTTTTTTCTGCCCCCACTTGACCTCCTTGCTGCAGAGCTTTTCTGAGGAAAATTCAGAACTTTCACATTTTTAGACTAGCAATCAGTTTTTAAAAAGTGGGATTCAAATCTGGCTCATGTAGATATGAGGCTTTGGGATCAGACGTTCACACACATCCGTTACCAGTGATACAATTGGAAACTTTATGAGAAGCTGTGGCTATTCAGAGTGTTCAGAAAAGTCCTCTTACAATCCTGGCTTCTGACAGACTCTACAGAAAGGCAGTCATGCAACAAGATCAAGCAGTCTGGGAAGTACAACAAAAGAAAATGTCTTTCTAGCTAATAGCTAGAACAAATGGAGGGTCAATAACTACCCTCTTTTGCTTTAGTTATCTGCAGTTCTCTCAACCAGCCCTATTTGGCGCTAGAACCCAAACTGGTGCCAGGCTCCCTCAGTTTGATTAAATGAGGTCAGTAGAAATTGTCTAGAGAGAATACCCTGTGGAATCGTGCAAGAATTCCAGGAACAACTTTGTCCCATTCCCAATCTCAGCAACCAGGTGAAAGGCCATGGCATGAATTAAATCATCTATCAAGTGATTTATTTCTATTTCAGGTTGGAGTACACCTCTACTTTGATATAATGCTGTCCTCGGGAGCCAAAAAATCTTACCGCATTATAGGTGAAACCACGTTATATTGAACTTGCTTTGATCCACCAGAGTGCGCAGCCCCGCCCCCCCGGAGCACTGCTTTACCGCGTTATATCCGAATTTGTGTTATATCGGGTCGCATTATATTGAGGTAGAGGTGTATTACAGGCTGTCCCTATCCTATTTCTTCCTCCGGATAATCTCGGGGACACGGCACAGGGCCCTCTCTGAAATATCTAAATAAGTTCCTAAAAGAAGCTTGCCTTCAAAATATTCCCATTTTACCATCCTCAGACAATGTTTGTTCTGCAAAAGGCTGGCAGCCTTTTTCTTTTCTCTTCTTCAAGCATTTTTACATAGGCTCCCAGGGGGTAGCAATAATATTGGCTTTAGGGAAGAAGGCAAATTACTTTTCTCTTCACAGACAATTTTTCTGATCAGGATTCTCTGCAGATAGAAAGCTGAAGCAAACACACAGTGATTTGGTTA
Source organism: Trachemys scripta elegans (assembly GCF_013100865.1). Lineage (NCBI taxonomy): Eukaryota > Metazoa > Chordata > Testudines > Emydidae > Trachemys > Trachemys scripta. Next base: position 107,347,037 of record NC_048300.1, read on the forward strand.
CAAATTCAGTACAAACAAAAACATGTGGTGTCAGGGAAGTCAGCCATAGGCTTGAACTGAAGATGAATACTATCAGGTACAGGGTCTCATCTCAGAAGAATGTTAACATAAGATGGAAGGAAGGAAGGAAGATGACCACAATGAAAAACACGTGTCACGGAAACAAACATCCAGTTCTTATTGGAATCCATTTTGAATTCTGAAATCGTGTGTCGGTACGCTTCAACAATCCAGAGTTCATATGATGCCTACCCAGTAATCTTGAGTATCCCCTCCACATCTCACCCTATCTCTTCCATTGACAGAGATTTAGCTCTAGTTGTATATTCTCTAATCCCCCAGTGTTTTTATTTTGAAGGGACCTTCCCCACTCAGTTCAGGGAATGGTTACCATAAAAAGAGAGTACAGTGTCCACCAACTGGAAAAGATGGCATCATTAAGGTCTCAGGGCACTGGTCCTCCCATTGAAAACAGATGTGTTCTGGTCATGACAGTCAATGTTTCTGATTGTGTTCTTCCCAGTTCTTACGAAAACCCTATCAGCCGTACCCCAGAGAGAGATTCTTCTGTCCTGGCCGGAGCAAAATGCCCACCAAGGGGGAAATAAACACCAAGACTTGCATGTCAGAAATCGGATTAGCAGAGTTGCTCTTACACCCAGAGGTATCTGAATCATCATAAGTAAAATTGGTAGGCTAGTGATCAACCTCTTTGTATCTAAAAATGGTAAATAAAATGTCCTGGAGCCTGTCTGTGTGCCAGGACCAGAATGAGAGGTGGCAATGACATCTTGCAAAATGAGCAAAGCCTTCTCTTCTATAAGTCTTTTCAGCTTGACCATTTTTCCCAAACCAACACAAAAATAGGAATGAGAGAGTAGCAGTGAAACTGTTTATGCTTTTCTGGCTGAAGAGGTTATGGTTCTGAGGCCTGAATAAATCTAGCATTGGATTTTCAGAGGAGGTCTGCTATTGCAAGACTGGTCCTCCAGCTGGGATTAGATGGTTTCAAATGAACACTCGATTGAAGTGAGTGTTGCTCTGATGGACTCCAAAAGAGAAGTCAACCAATAGAACTTATTCTACAGGCTGGTGCAAAGTCCACAGTTTAATTACCATATTAAAACTAGCAAAACGTATCCTTGACAGAGGTGCTGGAACAATTTGTATAGTGAGGGTGCTGAGAGCCATTGAATCAACCTGTAAATCCTGTATATGATGGAAACTATTTTAAGTCAGGAGATGCGGCAGCACCTGTGATCCTTGAGTTCCCCCAGGAGTGCTTTATGGTGGGTGTATAAGAATGTCCATGCAAAAAGGTCATATCTCTTTAGTATAATATTCTTGGCACGCTCAAAAAGAGGAAGTTTTGTACAAGTCCCCATATTAAATACTTCCTTTGGATAGAACTTCATTCAAACCCCACAAGGTCATAGAGTTGCTCTTTACAGCCATACTTGAATTGGACCTCAGAAGGAGATGTGGTCTTACTTCCTATCCATTACAGTAGGCCTGCCAGGGGCTCCAATCAGGAGTTTATTTGAAGTTGGGAAACCCAGTATTGTACTTTTAATTCAGATAGGTAGTCCTCACAACTGTCATGGCATTCATTCCTTAAGTAAATTAAAGAAAATTTCCTCCTTCGATTCAGTGTGAGGGCAGAGTAGTCATGTCTCTATTGAGATCTGCTTGATATCCACTAGTTTACCAAGTTCTGCTTATTGGTCATCCATTCTTGCTCATTACCATTTCCATTCTTTTGACAGAAGTCATCTCCTCCATATCTTAGTGCCCAAGGGGGCATAGAGAAGATTGATTACATACAATCTACCTCATTTTGGATGTCCATATTTAAAGGATGATCATGCTTCCCTCCCTGGAGGCACACTGCTATGAAAAATCCATTTTAACAGATCTGTGGACCTTAGCATGAAGAGGAATAGAACAGTTTTTGTGCTTTCCTGACAGTTTCCTTCCTTAAAGTAATAAGGTCCACAGATCCCACCCACACTGAAAAGAAATGGATCATTCAGAACAGAGAGAGGATTTCTGTTAATTGTTGTTTGGTGTAATAAATCCTTTTCTCCAGGAGGAGAAATTGTTGTACTTTTTCCTCAAAGTATATTTAACACAATCTATCATTTAGAAAAGTAAATTTGAATTATCCTGATTGTGGAAGTTATCTCAACTGGATGGAACATGAAGAGGTGGAGCATTCCCCTGCTGCGAGTGGGTGACAGTTCTGGCTCTGCCCTCAACCTGCAAGCAGGCTGAAGTATCCATTGTAATAAATTTGTGGACCTTAATTACTTGATAGGATAAATTTTACTAATGTGGAATCTCCAGATATTAGGTCGTTCTTCACTGTCAGTATTATTGCATCATTCGTAGACATACCATGTTTTGGAGTTGGTAGTTCAGAGTCTAATGTACAATGCATGCCACCTCCTTTATTTCAAGGGTAATACTAATAAAAGCTTGATCATGCTCCTTAAGTCATGATAAAATTCCTATTGTACTAGAACCTCAACAAGCATAACGGTATACTCTTGCCAGTATTTTCATTGTCTCCAGCTTGGAATGTTCCCAAAAGCCTATACTTTGTTTATGGAATTCTTTTCTGTTAAGATTGAAAATGGTGATAGCAAATTGAGAATAAAATATACTAGTAAGTAAAAGTATATTGTATATAAACTCATGTCACTTACTACAGATCCATTAATGCTATACAAGTAGAACAAAATTATTTTTAGTTAAAATAATTCAGTGTTTGTAGTGTTGCATAAAATTAGGGTGACCAGATGTCCCATATTTAAAGGGACAGTCCTGTTTTTTGGGACTTTTTCTTATATAGACGCCTATTATCCCCCACCCCCATCCCGTTTTTTCACAGTTGCTATCTGGTAACCCTACATAAAATGTCACTCTGGAATGTGCATATTGGGTAATGTAGATTTGATGGGGAGATACGCTAGTCAAGAATAAGATTTCAATTTCTGTACTTGAAAGAGAAGAGCATTGTAAATTATTCCAGGGGCTCACCTGTGTAATCTTTTCACCACATGTCACCAAGTGAAAGCACCTGTAATTGACAGGAACAGTGTGTTCATCACAACTTTTAATTCTGATATTTCTCCAAAAGCTTTACATTTGCACTAATCATTTTTGCTATGGATTTCATTAATTCCAAAAGCCCTATAATTACGTTTAAGAAAACTTGGCTCATTTTCTACTGAAGGAATGAAAATTACAATGGATTCTCTACAGACCATGTCGTTTCATTTCCTCTGGTGAATAGATTATGCTGAAAATATAGCTGAGGTACAGTCATTTGTGTAAATAGATTCTGGCCGATTAAAATGGCATATGCATTAATTTATCTACATATTTATATACAATATGTAATTAACCTTCCACCTACTAATAAAGAAAATGATTCATTATATTATTTTCTTTGAGTAATTGCACATGTCTGTTTCACTATGTGCATGCCCAGTGCTCCAGCGTCAGATCCAGAACAGTTGCCAGATCTAAAATGTATAGGAAGGTGAGGCTCTGTCTCATGGAGGCAGCCCTGCGTCCACCATCAGAGCCTTCCTGCTTCTACTTCAGTCAGAAGTGTTTCTCCAGACATTGCTGCATCTTATTGCCGCTCTCCTTCCCCAGTACCTCCAAGAAAGCATTGACCTGGTGCTTTGAAGGACTCATCCACCAAGAGATCAAGGAGTCTGGTACCATCAACCAATAAACAGGCTGGAAAGAGGGTAGTGTGTCCTTTGAGAAGAGGTGCTCCCTGATGTTGTGGCAGCATCTTATGTGGGGTTATCAATTCTGGCACTGGTGGTGCCTGTGAAGTTGAGACTGATCCCTGCTGATGTACCAACCCGTTCAATGTAACAACAGTGTCAAGGGATCTTCTTGATACCACAGTTTGGGGACCAGCAGTACAGGAGACCTCTCATCTGGTACCAATGAACCCTCAGTCTGCATCAGACTTGCCTATAGGTAGAGATCAACTTCTGGTACTGTGGCCAGCATCCGACCCTCTTGCGCCTCCTTGCCCTGAGCTGTCTAGAGGCAAGACCAAAATGCTTCCTTCAATACCATCATTTCCGGTCTCAACAGTGGTCCTCGGCACTTGGGGGTACCACAGCCCCAGCCGGTAGAGCCCTGCAAATTCATGGATATAGATCTGCATCCACGGATACAGTTGTACTTTTTACCACAGTGGTGCCCAAACTTTTTCTGTTGCTGCCCAGCCCTTACCAGTAATGGGAATCTGTCCATGCCCCCACCTCTATTACTGCATAGTTGGCTCAGGAGAGGAGCTTGGGCTGAAACAGAGCTAGGGGCTGAATGTTCCTCTGCATTCTCCTATGGGGTGCGCCGCACAGTTTTGGGAGCACTGGTTTACCAACTTGGATCAGATGCAGATCCAAATTTTTGAATCCATGCAGGGCTGTCACCATGCAGTCTGGTGACTCAGGCTGTTCTTCAGAATCGGAGACTTAGTCATGTGTGTCTTGCTCCCAAGATAGGAGGCATCACTCTCCATCATTGAGGGGATTTTGTCCTTGGTATCTGGCAGAGGTTCCATGTTGATCGAGGGACAAAGAGGTTGTGGTCCATGCCCTACCAATTGCCATATTGGAACCCAGGTGGTTTCTTCTCACCACCAGATCTTTCCTGCACCCTTCTCCCTCCAGGTCTCCTAGTAGATGCCACGATAGTTTGTGTGAAGAGGCTTGGGAAGTTACCTCTAGTACCAAGTAGGGTGCTGAGCAGGCCCAGCAGAATCTCCTTTGGAGGAGTTATAAGAGGCTCCACTGAACCTGCTTTGTGTTCCTCTTCGTCATCGCCCAATGAGGCTGTGGTATCTTGAGTGTCTTTGCTTCTTCAAAATGATTACGGGGCCTGTCAGGACCTGTTCAAGAGGATTCCTTCCTCCCTGGACATACAGGTGGGGGTAATTCAGGAATGCTCCTACAGGTTGATGGACATTTTGGGATCAGAAGGGATATACTAAATAGCTCTCCTTATAGATGAGACCATTCTGGAACCCATTAGGATTTTGTGAGAAATCCTATCTTCTCTGTCGCCAACAGTCAAAAGGACTGAGTGGTTTCCAGTTTTGTATCTTGAATCAGCAATCCTAGCTGGGTAGATTAGATATCTATCTCTGGGACAATGATCTCAAGTTTGCAGACAGGTTACCAGGGGATGTCAGGCAAGATGTTCGGGCAGTAGTGGAAGAGGGTAAACTGCTGGCTAGGACCTCTCTCCAGGCTTTATTGCATGGGGCAGACTCTGTAGCTAGGACTATGGCATTTGCAGTAACAATGTGTAGGTGTTCATGGCTTCAATCATCATGTTTTCCACAGGAGGTCCTATAGACTGCTCAGGATCTCCCTTTTGAGGAACAGACCTTCGTTTCTCAGCAGACTGACAAGATTCACAGTCTCAAGGACTTTCAGGCTACACTGAAGTTTTTGGGGATTTACAGTCCACCCCCTAAAAAGAAATAATTCCTCCCCTCAATCATTCTACTGTTACCAGTCCTTTATGCCTAGGTAGCCTAAGCAGTCTAGGAGGAAAGGGAAGAGTCCTAGAAGGTGACCACTAGATCCTCAATTTTCATCTTCAGCAAGCTCATGTAGACAGCCTGGAAATAGCAAGCAGTCTGTTTGACTGTCTTGTCAGATAGCTTACTAGTTTGCTTTATGACAGCTTCTCCTATCCCATTTTTTTCCACCAGGTTATCCCACTTTCTGCATGTTTGGACCCACATATTAGCACAGATCAATGAGTCCTAATGGAGGAATTTGGATACACCCTTCAGTTTGTTAGTATCCCTCCCCCCAACCCATTTTCCTGTCCCTCTTCAGGGACCCCTCTCATGGACACAGTGGAATGATCCCCTGCCAGTTTCCCCTCTTCATCTGGAAGAAATTTGGGGTCAAACTTTAGAGTGAAGCAAGGTGGAAGGGTGGGAATTGCAAAACACTTCTAATACTCAAAGTCCTATTTAAATGTGGATGAGCATAATCTGATTTTCACATTCTAGTTTACAGAATAGTTCTGGTTTACAGATGTTGAAGATTTGTCCACTGTACTGAAGTAATTGTGGAAGAAGTTTGTTTCTTTAATGAATTGATACATTGAGTGACATTACTTTCTGTAACTAAGAGCAACAATGGCTAGAGCCCTTCAAATCTTTGTGCTTTCAGAAGTATCTAATAAGGATAGAAATGGTATGAAGTAGCATGAGGCTGGGCAGAGCAATGCCAAAAAGGCCAAAAGACATCTCTTCTACTTAGCCATCTACTTCTAGTTTCCACTGGCCCCACTTGGCAAATGCTGAACATTATAAACTTTTATATACAGGTTTGCACTGGAGATGAACTTCTTTAGTGATCCACAGTGAGCATTTTTTTAGTTGTCGAAACGTACTAGATAGAGGCTATTCTGGTTGTGTAGATGTTTTTAGAATTTATCTAAATTGGATTTATACCATGAGCACTTCTTACGGTTAAGACATTTGCTTTTGTTGTTATTAGCACTGTAGATGTTCATGATGTATAAAGGTAAAAGCCTGAATTTTCAATAGTGTCCACTGATTATGGGTGCCTCAGTTTTTGGGTGCCCAACTTGAGACCCCTTAAAAGGGGCCTGATTTTCGGAAAGTGCTGAACACCCACATTTTATGTTGGAAAATCAAGGCCTGTTTAAGGTTTCCTAAATTTGGCAGTCAGAATCACTATACTTTTTTGAAAATTTAGGCCATGGTCCTTGCCTTCTGGAAATAACTTTGGAAGTAAAAATCGAGAGCCAATAAACCACGTGGGTAAGGGTTGGGCAGGAAACAAACAATTTTTGAATAGTGGTCATGATGAAACTTGCTTACCTTGATTTACACCAGGGGTTCGCAACCTTTGAGAAGTGGAGTGCCGAGTCTTCATTTATTCATTCTAATTTATGGTTTCACATGCCAGTAATAAATTTTAATCTTTTTAGAAGGTCTTTCTATAAGTCTGTAATATATAACTAAACTATTGTTATATGTAAAGTAAATAAGGTTTCAAAATGTTTCAGAAGCTTCATTTAAAATTAAATTAAAATACAGAGCCCCCCCAGACCGGTGGCCAGGACCCGGGCAATGTGAATGCCACTGAAAATCAGCTCGCGTGCCGCAGGTTGCCTACCCCTGATGTACACTATTGTGCTTGTTGTTAATGCAAGTCTCCAAACGTTCGTATGGGCTGTTAAAAGTGTTGGTAGGTGGGTGGTTGGATGTACAAGTGATGAATTAGATTGGTTTCAGCCTTAACTCTAAACTCCCCCCTCCCCCCCCCCGGAAGAATATATCAGCCTTTTTTGTGGAATGTGATTTGAACATGGTTTCTTTTAGATGTATATAATTCAGATAGTGTGTTTAAGTGTTTGAAGCCAGAGGTGTTGCTTCCTTTTTACTCATATAACACTGACCTCCTGACTCCTCTGTCAGGTATCCTGACTAGAACACATTTCAACTTCATTTGGAAAATCAGCTGTGTGAGAGAATTAATTCTTACAAAAAATTTTTTATGTCAAACTACTTTTAAAATAGCCACCATGAACCAGATATTACTGGGCCTGGTTTTGTCTACAGATCTGTGCACAAGTCTCGGTGTAACTGAATAGAATTGGACACACTATGTCCAGTCAGTGCCTTTCAGTATTAATAACAATGGAAAGAGGTTCACTCTTGCACTTTCATCCTCAGTTTCTTTATCCACTTAGTTATAGATGGGTGATGGGATTGCAGGTATGTGAAGGTACAAGGCCTCTGCTGATGTGAATTTAGGGAGCCAAAGCCCTTACATTTCTTAAATTTCTTCCCTATATGTGTGGAAAACCCACATAGATGAAAATCTGGCCCATACTTAAGCTATCTTCACATAAACTTTGAGGCTATCTTGTCAAGGACAATCTGAATATATTCGCATCATTAAAGCAAACATAACCATATTGCAGGTTTCATTTGATGTAGGCTCTGGGAGACGGTTAACAGCCAAATTAACAAATGGGGCTAACATATCTCTATCTTGCAGCATCATCTAGATCAAGAGTTTTTAGCAAAACACTAAAGGAGATGTTATAAAGTTTTGTGGTAAGCACCTCTATCTGACAGGAAGTTGAGGAGATTTGTACAGTAAGAAAGCAGCATTGACTGAACCCTTTTTTTGTATTTATTAATTATTCCAAGCCAGGCAGAATCCTGTCTGGATACTGGATAAAGTAACTTTAAAAATAACTAGATCACTTTTTAACTCTTTTGGGAAGCAAAAGGTAGTTAAGCACTGGAATAAAGTGCCTAAAGTGATTGTGGAATCTGTTATTGGAGGTTTTTAAGAACAGGTTAGACAAACACCTGTCAGGACTGGTCTAGTTATTACTTAATCCTGCGTTGAGAGCAGGGGACTGGACTAGATGACCTCTTGAGATCCCTTCCAACCCTACACTTTTCTGATTCTGTGTGCTTAACTTTAAACCGTGAGTAGTCCTATTGAATTCAATGAAATTACTCGCATAGGCACATGTTTAAATGTTTTGCTGGATTGAGGCCAGCGTTCATGGCATCTTTCAGAATCATTCAAGCATTTAAACTGGTAGTGGCAAAATGGATCAGGGATCATCTAGGGAGCTGAGGGTGGCAACAAGCAGACAAATACATATGTGAGTGGTTTCAGCAGCCGGACACTTCCCTTCCCCCAACCCCATTCCCTGGCAGTCGCAGGAATTTCCTGCAGCAGAGGAGGAAATTTGGAAACTTTCCTTCTGCCCTGCTGTTTCTCTCTTCCTTCCCCTCTCCCAAAACTCCACTGGCCAATAAGAGGCAAGAGTGAGTGACAGCCTTTGAAACCTGACTTAGCCTTTTCAGGGTCCCCAGAACTTCTGTCCCTTGGTAGTGCTGGGACAGGATTTACATTTACACCCAGTGACTAGATACAGGTTCAGAATTGTAAAAGGGATGAAGGCTATGGAGATGGGCAGGACTCCTTTCTTTTGTAGCGTGAAGGGTTCGGGGGTAAGAATGGCTGGCTGGGGAACTACAAATGAATTTATTCATTTGTAAGTGCAGTTTGAGTATGGAAAAATTCTACCTTAAATAAATAAATGGAGATATCCTATCTCCTAGAACTGGAAGGGACCTTGAAAGGTCATCGAGTCCAGCCCCCTGGACCTAGCACTAGCAGGACCAAGTACTGATTTTACCCCAGACCCCTAAGTGGCCCCCTCAAGGATTGAACTCTCAACCCTGGGTTTAGCAGGCCAATGCGCAAACCACTGAGCTATCCCTACCTTGGTTCTGTAAGGGTGAATTACAATCGTGTTAGCAGGCATACCGTAATGTCGGCTAATCTCCTTTGCTGCTCAGAAATGATGATGGATAAGAAAGGGTAATGCCATGATTAATTAGGTGAAATGAAATCAAACATCACATCAAATTATGTTTACTTCACAAATAAAATATTAAGTAAGTAACACTAGTGTAATATGTAGTCCATGAGTTGGGAATTTTGCAAAACTTTATATTACTTAGAGTTACTGGTATATAAATGTTTCAGTTTAAACTCAGCTGTAGCTGATTTTCATTTAACAAGAAGAACTGTGTGGCTAAGGACCTGTGCATCAAGTTGTATACAAAGAAATTTTGCTTTCTATCACATCTTTCTCATAAACTTTATCTCAAAGGCTTTGTAATGTTAAATTTAGTTGAAATGAATTGGTGTGAAGAGGAAAAGAAGATTTTAAGAGGTATAGACAAAGGAAAACCTCTGCATTTGAGAGATTAATTCAGATGAAGTGACAGATAAAGGTAATCAAAAGAAAGGAGAAGTTGCTTTTTTTTCATCAGCCGTGTTGAGACTGTGAATAGAGAGGGACTGGGGGAAGGGGGGAGAGAGACAGGGTCCATGAGGTAGGCTGGATTAAGTACATGGAGGGTCTTAAGAACAAGATATAGATTGTCTTGACTCCCTAGATCAATTTCAGGGGCAATACATTGCAGAGGGGAAATTTCCTTAAATTTGTGTGCCCCTTTTACAGTTGCCTGTGTGCCATTAATTTATTTGTTCTTGCCACATTACCACAAAACTATTAGTTGAGCCATAAAAATAGCATATACACCAACAGTAAAAGATACAAGAATGCCTTTATTGGGATAAAACACTGATTCTCCAGTATGGAGATGGGATGAATCATGTTAATTGTGCACTGTTGGTTATTACATTCTTTTCCTTGAAGAATGTGTCTAATGTTGCTTCTGGAGCATTTTTGAGGTAGCAAGTTGGCTAGACAAATTCTTGACATTTTAGTAGGCCATACTAATAAGCACCAATAAACAGAGAGCACTAGTACAGACAAAATTCTAAATATCATTTAAATATCAACATTTTTTACCTTGCCCAGCAGTTTATAATGTCAGTATCACAGTATAAAGTTTTATACAGACAATCAAGTTTTTGTGTGCTTTTGTCACGTTGCTGTACATATGAGCTATACTCGTAGACTAAGTCAGACGTACAGAAACAGACTGTACACAAGCAGTTTAATACATTTAGTTTATGTTCAAAGGAAAAACAGTTTCCTATTACCATTTAAAATATAAGAAGGCCAGCAATTCATACTGTGACCAATGCAAAATTGTTAAATTGTCAGTTTCAAACAGCTTTACTGAGTTTTGTTTGTGGCTGTAATAATAGTCTAAATAAATTATGGTAATTTAGCATGTGTACTGAAGATGTATACCCCTGGAATTTCCACATATCCCATGGATTCAAACTCCAGGAGCATTTTTGCTAACAGTGTTTCACTTAAAACAAACAAAATCTAGACCCAGGGGTAGGCAACCTATGGCACGTGTGCCGAAGGCGGCACGCAAGCTGATTTTCAGTGGCACTCACACTGCCCGAGTCCTGGCCACCGGTCCGGGTGGCTCTGCACTTTAATTTAATTTTAAATGAAGCTTCTTAAACATTTTAAAAACTTTATTTACTTTACAGACAACAATGGTTTAGTTATATATTATAGACTTATCGAAAGACCTTCTAAAAACGTTAAAATGTATGTCTGGCACATGAAACCTTAAATTAGCGTGAATAAATGAAGCCTCGGCACACCGCTTCTGAAAGGTTGCCGATCCCTGATCTAGACCTTCTAGTTACAAAGAGCCTTCTAAGAGCTGTGCTCTATGCTAGAAAAAAATCACATTGCTAACAGGAGCCAGCAATAGGTTAAGCATCAGTTCATCTACACCTGATTTAACTGCAAGTATAAACCATTAAAAACTGATTTGAGCATCAAACAAGTCTTCACTATATTTGAGGGGTTCAGATGCTGAACAGTCCCTCTTGTCCCCCCCCCCCCCCCCCCCCCCCCCCCCCGGTCTACAGTTGCAGATGAACTGGGTGTCAGGAATGGGTTATTAATTTATTTGTGTAGACCAGACCTAAACGGCAACCAATTCACTCTTCTAATGCTAAGTCTGCAGTTGGAACAGTGAAACAATACCACCAAGAGATGTCAGTTGCCCTGTTCGTCTCAAGAGAGGAACTCTTTCACTTCTCTCAATAGTTAACTTAGATGTCTAATAATTATTTATTATTTTTTGTTCACAGAAAATTAGTATTTTCATAGCAGTACAGTTAGTTTTCTTATGATTAAATTCTCTGTACATTCTTTCAGTCCATGTACTTCTGTAGTGTTCTTACTTACCTTTGTTTTTCGTTAGCAGCTTTTTTTGGTTTAATCTGTAGTTTTCATGCAGTATTATTGTAAGACTGTACTCACCATTATTGACTTTTCTCACAAAAAGACATATCAGAAGCCTGGTATATTTGAGCTACTAGTGTATTGCCTCTCCCCATAACTGGAATGAAATGTTTATATTCATTGTTCTATCGGCTCATGCTGATAGATTTTTCCTTTTGAGAGAATTAAACGTTAACTATTTTGAATTTATGCCAGTCCCCAGGGAAAGAATAGATTAGCCTGTTTCCATCAGTTATGGCTTTCGTTCAATAGTGCTACATTAAAATGGTGTTCCGATTGTATGTGCATTTGACCCATTAGTTACCATTAGACATTTTTTCTCCAGAGACACCTTTTGGACTTGATCCTGTCCTGGCTTAGTATATGCATCACTGTAAACACGTCAAAAATCCTTGTTGTTCTAAGGATGTTTTGTGAATAGAAATATCTTGTAAGGTATATAAGAATGGCCACAGTGGGTCAAACCAAAGGTCCATACATCCCAGTATCCTGTCTTCCAGCAGTGGCCAGTGCCAGGTGCTTCAGAGGGAATGAACAGAACAGGTAATCATCCAGTGATCCAGGTAATATCTTTTAATGGCATAACTTCTGTTGGTGGAAGATACAAGCTTTCGAACTACTCAGAGTTCTTCAGGTCTGGGAAGAGAAATCAGTGTGTCTGAGCTAAATACAAGTTGGGACAGATAGTTTAACGTAATGGGTAACACATGTTGGGGTGGGCAATAAAGATTATAACGTTCTGTAAAAGAGGTTTGGAGTTAGGCCATTAAGAGTGAGCAGGTTTTATATATATTGATTATATTTTCATCCTCTGGACAAAAGCCCTAAATTCTCATAGATTTCCACCACAACTTCAACAATTACCACACATCCATCAAACTCTCTACAATGTTTCCACAAAGCATCAACTCTGGATGCCACAGTTAACTTCAACTGTGAAACCCTACAAATGACTATATATAAGAAATGCATGGATCACCATGCTTACCTCCACAGAGCCAGTAAACACCCAAGAACACAAAGGAATCTGTTCTCTACAGCCAAGCACTTAGATACCACAGAATTTGCTATGAAGAGAAAGTCCAGGATGTACGCTTAAAACCACCACATTAATCAAGGATACCACTAGAGAAGAAGATTGCATCATGGAAAGGACCACCCAAAAACCCTGGAAGAACCCACTTCAATACAGGGGGCAAAAAACCACCGATAGCACATACCTCTATCTGTCACCTCACACTGGAATCCATATGGGGTATCATCAAATAGTTGCAACCAATATTTGATGGGTCCCACATCCTGAAAGAAATCTTTGCCACACCCTTCTCTTCTGGCCTTAAAACAACCCCCCAAACCTTGCCAAGCTAGTCATCAGAAGCAAGCTGTCCACAGGCCAGGATGCACCAACTAAAAGTGGCACCAGACCCTGCCAGAAAACAGATACAAAACCTGCAGACATATCTCCACTGCTACAATGATAAATACCCCCCCTACACAACACCTTTCAAGATTCATGGGTCCTACACATACTTATCACATGTGGTGTACCTCATCCAGTGCATCAGATACCCCAATAAAAATTATGTGAGTGAAACCAGACAATCACTATGCTCTCAAATAAGCTCTCACAGAAAATAAGACACAAAACCATCATATCAGCTATGGGTGAACACTTTTCACAAAATGATCACCACATATCTGATCTTTCAGTACTTGTCCCAGAGGAAACTTCCATAAGCACTTCAAAAGATGAACCTGGGAACTTAAATTCATAATGCTGCTAGACACCATGGACTTAAGAGACGCTGGTTTCATAGCTCATTACAACAATCTGACATACATCTGCCAGCTGACTCTTAATGTGGTCTTTTATGTAAACCTCTTTTACATAACAATCTAACACTTATTATGCAGGCCAGCTCAAGCAACCTCCTACAGCATCTTACCTTTATGCTTAACATCTGTTGCGACTTGTATTTAGCATAGACACTCATATTCCTTTCCCCAGACCTAGGGCATGTCTACACTACAAACTTTTGTTAACTCAAGTTAGGTTGACATAATCTGCCACAGATAGTGTATTGCTTGTGTACGTGCATGTGTACTTGGCTCCTTAAGTTGGTGCTGTGCCTACTCCACATGAGTGCTTGTTTCAATGCACAGTGTGGTGCACAATGGGTAGGTATCCCAGTGTGCTACTCGCCACCATCCAGCGCACTGTCTTTTGGGAATTTTGGCAATGCATAGTGGGGCAGAAACGAGCTTCACTGGGATGACTGGAATTGTGAGATAAAGTTCCCATCGTGCAGCTTTTTCCACCTCCAACTGCCATCTTTATTCCATAGTTTTCCACACCTATTTTTAAAATCCCACAAACCCACATGGGGCTTACCACTGTCCACCATCTCTGACAAAAGTGTGGAACCTGTACAACTCTGCTCTATTGTCATGAGCGTTGCAAGCACAGGATGCGTGAATCTCCAGTATTTGCAGAGCTGCAGAAAGAGCTGTGGAGAATGACGGTTTCCTGGAGGGCAAATTGCTGTAGGACATAGCGAGAACCAATTCAACATTGTTGGCATAGATGCTGGAACTACGAGGGATCCTGGGGGTGCTGCCACATCCCCTGGCTTGAAGTGCTTTCCATTATGTACAGGGTTTACAGTTTGGTTCACTGGCTCTCAGAACCCGCACTATACAAATTGTCCCAGCATTCCTGATTGGTGGTGGTGGTCAAAGAGTGGTTGCAAATGGTGGAGTACTGCTTTTTGGGCATGAGAAATGAGCACTGACTGGTGAGATCACACTGTAATGTCACTGAGATGACCAGAAGTGTCTGCAGAGCTTTTGGATGTGCAAGGCCACATTCCTAGAACTGTGCACTGAGCTTGCCTGAGCCTTCCAGCATCTGGACACCAGAGTGAGAGCTTCACTGACAGAGGAGAAGTATCAATCACACTGCGGAAATTTGCAATGATAGATTGCTACTGGTCAGTGGGAAATCATTTTGGAGTTGGAAAAATCCAGTGTGCAGGCCATTGTCATGCAAATGTGCAGGGCCATTAATCATCTCCTGCTATACAGGACTGTGACTCTATGCAGCTTGCAGGATATAATGGATGGATTTGCAGTGATCGGATTCGTGAACTGCAGTGAAGTGATAGACAGCACACACACTCCTATTTTGGCACCAGACCACCTTGCCCCAGAGTACATCAGCAGAAAGGACTATTTTTCTATGGTTATGCAAGTGCCAGTGGATCACTGGGGATACTTCACTGACATCAGTGTTGGCTGGTCAGGGAAGGTGCCTGACACCAACATTGTTAAGAACACAGGACTGTTCAAAAAGCTGAAAGCAGGGACTTGCTTTCCTGACTGGTGGATTTACCATTGGCAATGCCAGTACTGATCCTGGGAGACCCAGCCTACCCTTACTCTACGGCTCATGAAACTGTACATTGGTGACCTCAACAGCACCAAGGAACGATTCAACTCTACTGGTTCAGCAGGTGCAGAGTGGGAGTTGAATGTGCTTTTAGTCGTTTGAAGGGGTGATGACGTTGACTCACAAGACTGGATCTCAGTGAGAAAAATATCCCAGTGATTATAGCTGTCTGCAGTGTCCTGCATAGTATCTGTGAAGCAAAAGGAGAAAAGATGCCTCTGGGTGGAGGGTAAAGTTGGAACATCTGTCTGCTGAGTTTGAACAGCCAGATACAAGGGTTATCAGAAGAGCTCACCGAGGACCTGTATGGTTCAGGAAGACTTTGAAAGAGCATTTTAACAGTGAGCCATAGTGTTGTGGTGTGCTATGCTCTACCTGGCCCTGCAGTGTGGTGCTTGGAATTGTGTGGTGCTTGGTGCAAATTTATGAATAGAACACTGACAGTGTATCTATTAATTTTGTGGTGCTTGCTATATGATGATGACACTATTTGTAAAAGATCCTATGAGTTGTGTCACAGTGTTCAATAACTAAGTGGGTGCTTTCAGTACCGCCAAGTATTCAGCAGCATATGTTGGGAACTAATAAAGATGAATTATTTTCCAAACAATATTTTGAGTAATGAAAACACTTCAAAAATTCTGTACAAGTTAAAAACAAATGTTAAAAACTTAATAAATTCCTGGATCAGAGCTTAAAGGGGGTGAGACGTTAATGTTCACTTACGTCTTCCAACATATGTTACCTTTATTTTGTTAGCCCAAGTGTTGTGTTATCTGTACTCATTCACTGTACATAGCTATAGTTTTAATGATTTATAATGATCAAATTGCTTAATCTCACTATTTATAATTACTCATTTTATATTTCAATGTTATAAGTCAGTATACGAGGAAGAGTTATGGGAAACATGATTCTTTAATGTCAACATTTCCTACCTTCTTTAAACATGAGTTTTTTCACCCAAAGTCCAGTTTTATTTGTGAGTCATTACAAAGCAACTTCGTTAGAAATTTTCCTGTGAATGCATTTTGAGTGGTGTCTCGATTTTTATGGTCTTGATAGTTGCTTTTAATGATACCTTAACAATGTCCACTGAAGATAGGACAAGAAGTAATGGGCTTAATCTGCAGCAAAGGAGATTTAAATGAGATATTAGGGAAAGCTTTCTAACTATAAGGGTAGTTAAGCATTGGAATAGAATTCCAGGGGAGCTTGTGAAATCCCCATAATTGGAGGCTTTTCAGAGGAGGTTGGAGAAACACCTGCCAGGGATGGTATAGGTTTACTTGGTCCTGCTTCTGCGCAAGGAGTTAGATTTGATGACCTTTCGAGAGCCCTTCCAGCCCTACATATCTACAGTTTCGCCTATATTAGAATCATAAGTTGTATCTGGTTTTATATATTTAATGAGAGCAGCCATTTTTGGGAGGGGTACAGTATTTGCCTGCAAATAAAGTGCTTTAAAGTGCACTATTTCTACTTCATGCTTTAGTGTATGCCTCACAAACCTCAGTTCTTTCAGTTTTTCTTCCTCATGAGTGATTCTACAGTCTCCCAAATTAAAAGGAATTTGTTGTTGTTTTATGAGCTCATCTCAACAGGGGAGAGAGACTTACCCTGGAAGAAGCTGGAAAACATTGATGATATTAGTTCACAATCAATGCAAAAAATAGTTGCTCAGGGTTGAAACCCTCTAAAATGCTTGTTTGAACAAAAGATACTTTTAAAGCTGCTAAATCAAATTATTATGGTTGCCTGAGAATTCAAATACTAAATACTTTTATAGATGTTTTCATAATCTATGATAAGAAAAACATTGTAACAAATTCTTCAGAAATGAAATAAATTATCTTAACCTGTTGGTCTGATCTTTCAGTTTACAAGTGTAACTACCTGGCATTGAAAAGAACCCACTCTTGTTAACTTTCTCTCTCTTTATCATATCATTTCTAAATTTCTTACATTTTAAACTTGACTTTTATTGATGTGACTAGCATTTCAGGAATTAAGACTTTCACAAGTGCGTTAAATCTTCCAATAAGAAATTTGTGTTTGTTTTTGGTTGCTTGTTAAAGTTCTTGTGGAGTAATAATCAGCCATTTCTCATTTGTAGGTTTACCCTGGCTATTCACCTTTAATGTGAAGTTTTATCCTCCTGATCCTTCACAGTTGACTGAAGACATTACCAGGTATGCATATTTTAATATAAAACTTGATAATCAGTGTTTTTTTAATATATTGTACACTCTGCAAGTCAACAACTTACTTGCTTCCTGTGTTTTGAATTCACATTGCAGATTTTCTCTCTCTCTCCCCACTCCTTCCCTTCCTCCCTCATAGAATAAGGGAACAGAGAGGCCCTAGGTGAGGAAACTTATCCTGGGCACAGACTTCAGGATGGCCTGGAAGTTTAAATATTCTGTCTGCTGCTACAGCACAGTTTGACTATACTGTGCAATGCTGCTGCTTTTTGTAGCCAGTAGGAAATGAGTAGGAGTTGGAGACTTCGCATGATGACATCACGCAGCTTTTTTGCCCCCAGTTCACAGGATGAGCAGTCCTGAGCTGGGGTGAGACCTGGGACTCAGTGGATCTGATAAGGCCTCCAGGGGACCTCCTAAATGAGGGAGGAGGAAGCTAATTGAAATGGGGGGAGGGGCTAATGAAGGGGTCCAGAAGGAAGAGGGAGAAAGTAAAAATTATAGCAAGAGACCAGAGGATGAGGATAGAAATGGGATAGAGTGGAGCAGCATGGTAGCAGGGAGGAGACCAGAAAAGGGAATGAACCTCTTAAGGGTCAGAGGCATGGAGCCAGTGGATGTTGAGGGGCTGTCACTATATTCGGATGTAAGCAGTAGGGTAACTTGTGTTGATATGAGAACAGAGAAAAGTAGAAAGAGTTTAAAGAAAACAGGAAATATTTTTTTCCTCAAGAGTTGTCTTGGTTTACTGTTGCAGCATTAAACAGTTAATTGTGGTTTGTAACTTGCTGAAGTGTTTTGAGGGGGATACAGAAATAGTCCAGATAATTTATTTTTAGTTGTCAAACATTTATCAAATAGAATTTATTAAATACAGTGTATAGCAAACACAGACTGTATGACAATGGTATATAAAGGATTTATTGGTACTAGTTTAAAATTATTTTCATAATTCACCACTTAGTAGCTTCCCCATTTGTGAGAAAAATGACCACTCCAAACATAAGATATACAAAATAAACTACATATACAGTCTATAATTGTCTCTCATTCCACAGGTAGTAGTATAGCTAATTGTATTCGTGTTCAATTAATCTAAAACAAGCTTTAGGTGTCCATGCTGGCTATAAAACAATTTCCTGAAAATTAAGTTGGGCTTTTAGATTGTGTTCAATTAATGTAAATAGTTTTATCCTTGATTATCTTTGAAATTTTCTAAATCCCCAATACTTTGAGCTTCACTATGAATTCAAAATAAACTAGTAAAAAATAAAATTTACTTTTGTTTAGTACGTCATGTAAGATTATTTTGTGTGTGCATGGCATAAGGCTTTATGGACAAGAGTTGCAAGGTACAAGATAAATGTAATTACTCACATGGATACGACCTGTGTGAGGGATGCAAGTGTTCACTGCTTATTGATATAGTATGCATTCCTGTGTTATATGGTATGACTGGTTGGATTACATGCTGCAAAAAAAATTAGATATATTACTGAAGTTTTAAAATCAAACCCTAGATTTCAATGAAAAAATATATCATCCATTTTTAAATGGATTGTACCTAGGGTGACCAGGGTGAAAAATTGGCACGAGGGTAGGAGGTTATAGGAGCCTATATGAGAGAGACCCAAAAATCGGGAGTGTCCCTATAAAATCGGACATCTGGTCACCCTAATTGTACCAAGCCTGAAAATGAACATGAAACAGTTGGTAAGCAAGTTTTATTATGTAAAGGTAGACACATACTGCTCATTTGTACTGGGACCCAGAATATTTCTAACCGATTTATGAAAGATCTATTGATTCTTATACTAAAACTGTAACTCCAAATCCTTTGTTTTTAGTTGACAAAATCAATCAGAAATGGAACTTTGTCTCTGTGTAATGGTTCGATCAGTGCTTTTGGTTTTTTAAAGCAGACTATTGGAACTACTTGTTTGGACAGATTTTACTCAGCTTTGTGCATGTGTGCTCTCACAAATTTCCTGCAGGAATATTTCTGTTTACCATAAGTAACTTTTTTTTTTTTCCTTTTTGCAGATATTTCCTATGCCTACAGCTTCGTCAGGATATTGCTTCTGGCCGACTGCCATGTTCTTTTGTGACTCATGCCCTCCTTGGTTCATATACTCTGCAGGCCGAGCTAGGAGACTATGATTCAGAGGAGCACCATAACCATTACATCAGCGAATTCCAATTTGCACCCAATCAAACAAAAGAGATGGAGGAGAAAGTAGTAGAACTGCACAAAACACACAGGTGTGTCAGACCTGGTGGGAATAATATGATATGTTGATATGGTTACATCTGTCATTTCTCTTGATCTTAAAAATATGTATAAAATTGTGTTAGAATGAAGAAGTTTAGCACTACTATGAAAGTCTTACACGACTTACATAGCTACAACATTCTTCTATATGCATTTAAATGGAACTTGTCTTTAGTTTGACTTTCTTTTCATCTTTTTTTTTTCTTCTGTTTATTAAAGCCCCTTAGTAGGCTTTCCATCAAAAAAGTCAATTATGGATGGCTTCTTGCTTTAGCCAGTAAAAATAGCAATAAACATTTCAGCTGGGAAAGTTTTGAAGCTATATTTCATGATACGGGCTTTTTTACTTTTTAAGAATGATTGTCTGAATTTATTTCATTCAGAGATGTTTTGAATAATATGAAGAAAACATTCAGAATCTGAAATACTTCATTTAAATTATTCAGTCTCTAAACTAGCTACCTTTGGATTATTAAAAATATATTTGTAATCTGATTACGAGGAGCCATTTTATGACATGCAGATAGAATTAAAGTCCCAAAGTCTCATTACATTAAAAATATAAGTACATTGGCAATTGCTTTCAGTCAACAAAATAGATCATACATTTCTTTGCATTGCCCAAAGGCCAGAGCCCAGTGCCCTGAACTATACACTTTTTGTAGTGTTGTTTTTTACCTTGAATAAACCATGGTCACTGTTTCAGTTTTGTTGATAATAGGAAAAATTATTCTTGTTCCCCTCATACTGATGGAAGGACGGTCGTCTTTTGTTAGATAAATGCTATGAATGTAAATTGTAAGCTCCTTGGGGCAGGAACCGTCTTTTTGTTCTGTTTGTACAGCATCTAGCACAATGGGGTTCTGGTCCATGACTAGGCATTACCACAATACAAATAATAATAATAATGAATGAAGTCCTGAGCTAGATTGGGAGCAAAACCCCCACTGTCTTCAACGGGGCCACAATTTGGGCATATATTGCTCTCTAGATACTGTATAGTTATGTGTGCAAAGTGTGCAGTCTAAGTCAGAAAAGGTTAACCTTTCTATGTTGAACATTTGAGAAAATAAATATACCTTATTTACTGATCTTGGCATTTTAAAGGATACTAGTGAAATTCACACCTCAGCGAGGTGTGGGGGAGGATAGATTCCTACCTCTGGTGGTGGTACCAGGGAGGGCTCTAACTTTTTTGCCGCCCCAGGCAAAAAAGAAGAGCGCCGCCCTGCCATAACACCCCCCCAGAGCTGTGCTGCCCAAACCCCCGCCCCCCGAGCACCTCGCCAGGCAGCCTAAACCCCCGCCTCCCACTCCCCCCGAGCGCCTTGCCGGGCTGCCCAAACCCCCGTCCCCCTTCCCCCAAGTGCCTCACCGAGCTGCCCAAACCCCTGCCCCCCGAGCGCCTTGCCGCGCCGCCCAAACCCCCGGAGCTTCACACTGCGCAGCCCAAACCCACGCGCCTCCCCTCCCCCGAGCGCCGCGCCTTGCCACACCACTCTAACCCCCAGAGCACCGTGCCACCCAAACCCCCACAGCCCGAGCGCTGGGCCATGCCGTCGAAGCCCCGGCCATGCCGCCGAAGCGCCCCCCCCCCACCCCGCGCCTCACTGCCGAANCCCCCCCCCCCCCGCCACGCCCCCCCCCCCCCCCCCCCGCCCCCCCCCGCCGAAACACCCCCCGCGCTGCCTGGCCAAAACAAAAAAAAAAAACACAAGAAAAATCCCTCGAGCGCCGCCCCGCCGAACAACAACAACAAAAAACCACCGAGAGCGCCCCCCGCCACCCCTTTTAAGGTGCCACCCCAAGCACATGCTTGGTCGGCTGGTGCCTGGAGCTAGCCCTGGGTGGTACTGTTTGACCTGGACACAGTTTTCTGCAAGGATGGCTTACCAGGGAAGCAAAGAATTTTAAATGTCTATGGATCTGTCCTGGCAACTGAAAAGGATCAATATATTTAAATGAAAGATTAGAATATGGAATATTTCAGAATGCAGTAAAAATTATGTAGCACCTGTAAAGCACTGAAATCCATGATGGTCATGCTCATGACTTTCTCTTTTCCTGATAAGTTAGTGAATGTGGTACACCACTACCTCAATATAACGCGCCCCAATAGAACATGAATTCGGATATAACACGGTAAAGCAGTGCTCCGGGCAGGGTGGGGGCGCCGGCTGCACATTCCGGCGGATCAAAGCAAGTTCAATATAACGCGGTTTCACCTATAACGCTCCTGAGGACAGCGTTATATCGAGGTAGAGGTATACGTATTTTTTTTAAAAGATCTTTATAATTGAAAACAAAACTATGCTAGCCACAGCCCTTCTGTCCGGGCAATTAGGAAGATCATCTACTCCAGTGTCACAGAGAGGGCTGGGAAAACTCAGCAGATGACTGTTTAACATGATCCAAAGTGACTTTTCAATCTTATAACTTCATAAAAAATGCTGATTGAGTTATACTGAGTCATGGAAGAGATCCTTGATTCCGTTTGTGGGAGAAGAAGTGAGGGAAAAGTGGAAGCCAGTTCTTTGAAGTGGGAAAAAGTGTGTGTGTGTGGGGGGGAGATGTTTGAGTAGGTTATAATTTAAAATTGTGTTGCCGCACTAAAGATAGTAAATGCTACCAAGAAAATATAATATACTATGAATGAAAATATACATACCTATGGCTATGGGGAGAGAAATACAGATACCTGCAAAAGTACTCATGATTTAGACTCCTCTAATCTGAAATATTTAACATACCCTAAATGTAGCTGTTTTCACTAGGTTTTATGATCTTGATATTTATTTTTGACAGTAAAATGAAGTAATCTTTTAATGGTTCTAGGGGCTTGACTCCAGCACAGGCAGATTCTCATTTCTTAGAAAACGCCAAGAGGCTTTCCATGTATGGAGTGGACTTGCATCATGCCAAGGTATTGAACTATTTTTTTCTGAAAAATACTTGCCATTACAGAGCACAATAAACATGGATCACTCAACCTGAAGATATATGTACACTTAAAGATACTTAAATGCAAGACCTTCATCTGCTATACTATCTGGCAGTCATGTTAATTATTCAGTTTATGGGCAGAGGGACCATGAGAGTTTATCTTCAGTCTACAATTATTTAGCCCATGTGGCTCCATACTTACAGGTTGGGAAAAACAACCTTTATTTTTAGGAGCAACTAAGTTTGTTTTAAATGTTAAATGTTTATTCCAGTGATAGGCTTGGAGAGGCAAAGTGGAGCCTAAAATGCCTCTAGTGTTTTTTTTATACCAGTGGGAGTTAAGTACAGATTTTGAATCTAGATGGTTGGAAATGAACTTTCATTTCTATTGATATTTTAATTTTGAAAAGTAAGCAAAAATTAATATAATCCAATTTAAAAAATCAATATTCTCAGAAAATCAGTAGCAAAATTCATTTAATGGACTCAGAATGCTAAATTAATCCAATATTTAAAAAAGAGAAGCCAAAGTCAGATTTTTTTTTAATATAGTGTAAAAATACTAGAGAAACCTTCTGTTTTATTCAGTGGAACTTGGAAAGGTAGTTGGGTCTTTATTAATGGCCTTTCCCAGTTGCTCTTGGAAATATTTGATGTAGGTACGCTAGTCTTTACTGGAGATGTATGGTAAATACATCTGCAACCTTACTTCCACCACTAGTAGAAGTTCATGATACCAGCTCACTCTTGTCTTGAATGGCTTTAAGAATTTTCACTCTTTCAGTGGTTCTAATGCTTGCAATTACTCCATAGCGATTTCTCATGGCAAGTAAAAGCTCTGACAAGAGCTCTATTTTCTGAGATCAGTTTTCAGCCCTTAGAATTCTTCCAGTCAGTCTAGAATTTAGTGACAGCTGGATGTCAGCACTTCGTATTATTGCTGGTTGGTTGGGATGTTGGTATTTGTTGTGCTATAATGTGGGGAAGTCTCTTCTCAAGACTTGCATTACATGCAATTCCTATCAGTAAGTATTTGCTTCTGTAAACTGAGATCAGACATTGTCATTGGGCCAAAATGATTAAAATGCTATCTGCCAGCACCTTGATTGAAGTGGCTAAGCTGACATTGTCAGCCAAATATCCAGGAGCGGCGCCAGGGTTTTTGCCGTCCTAGGCGGCAGCGCTCCTCCTCTGAACATTCGGCGGTGGGGGTTCTTCCACTCCGCATCGTCAGGGCACTTCGGTGGCGGGTCTCGGAGCGAGTGATGGACCCTCCACCGAATTTCTGCCGAAGACCTGGAGCAGAAGGACCCCCCACCGCCAAATTTCCACTGATGGCGGCAAAATGCCGCCCCCAAAATCCTGCCGCCCTTGGCGACCACCGGCCCTGCAAATATCCACTTCCTTCTCCATCTTAATTGAAGTAATAGCTATATATAACTGCACAATATGATATAACCAACCTGCTCTATTTTTCATAAAATCTGTAATGTTTGCAAGGCCTTTGATTTTTTTTTTTCTTCTCCCTTTAATGCTTGCTGAAATGTTTGCTAACATCCATCACATCTCTACTGCTGATCAATTTCTAATCTAGGTTTTTATATGCCCCCTATCACCATCATTTTGGTGTGTTTTCTAAAATTGTAGCATGTACACATAGATGTGTCTTGTCACTGCGGACTGGACTGATGAATGCCAAACCATTGCAAGAGTCCCAACCTTGTTTCTGAGATTAATAAATGCAGATTTTTTTCCTGCTGTTGTGTACCTTTTCTTCGCAACCCCATTTGGCATTACTGTAATTTCAGCATGAAACCAGTGTAATCGACATCCGTCCTCCCAAGTGTATTAACATAGTTAATTCCATGAAATATCATTATTTAAATTTTGTCTAAAATTCTCATTTGCGGTAGGATTCTGAAGGTGTGGACATCATGCTGGGTGTATGTGCTAATGGGCTACTCATTTACAAGGATAGACTCCGAATCAACCGTTTTGCTTGGCCCAAAATTTTGAAAATCTCTTATAAACGCAGTAACTTCTACATCAAAGTCAGGCCAGCAGAGGTAAGTAGGGCTTTTATTCATTTCTTGCAGTTCTGTTCATAAACAGCTTGAGATGTTTTATAAAAAATAGTGGTCAACCTTTCTGCTACTGTTCAAGAGTGAAAGCTAAAGTTCAGCCCACCAGCAAGATAATGTTTTCCAAACTTCCCCAGGTGTTCTTATGGAGAGTTCAAATGTGGGATTTATATCGGCACCTGTTTGGGAATAAAGGATCTCTGAATCCTCTTCATAGATGACCAGTCATAACAAATACTTAATGTGGTATTCTAATTAATGAATCCTCATCAACTAGCTAGCTCCTTTTATTTACTTACTTGAAGTCAATTAAAAATATAAGTAGCTTTTACATGAAATGCTGTGAACTGTAGCTGTGCTAATGGAGATTGCTATATTTCAATAGATGATGTGATTAATATGAAATCTTAATTTGAAAAAGATTTCTCTCCCTCTTTACATGTCTTGTGATTCTTAGACATAGATGTATTGTCCTCTTATACTTGCATTTACATAACATTTTTGGCTTAGAAATTATGACAAACTTAATATGCTGTGTAGTTTGAACACTGCCTAGTACAGTATTTAGTGGACTAAGGGGAGAAAGTGTGCCTGGCTGCTGCTACAATTCTCAGCACAATTGGCTTTTTGCAGTATGGTGGGTTTTTTTGTTTTGTTTTGTTTTTGTTTGTTTGTTTAATTCTGGGCAGTTCTGGGCAGCTAGTCATGAAACTTGCAAAGAAAACTAAGGCACTATGGTTTTCCCAAAGAAGAGTCATTAGTAAGTACTGATAGGAAGTGATAATGTGATTATTACCCTGCATGAGTAGTCCACCCGGTGCAATTATATTAGAAGTATGGAAATTTTGAGACATTGAGTCTCAAGAAAGGAGAATTAGTGCTTGTTGCGGTAATGGAAATGTCTGAACTCACTCAGCCTGCTAAGCTAGCCAGCTTTCAGGAAATGTGTTAATTTATTTTGTGGCTCCTTTCCAGCTGGAACAGTTTGAAAGCACCATTGGGTTCAAATTGCCAAACCATCGGGCTGCTAAAAGGTTATGGAAGGTTTGTGTGGAGCACCATACTTTCTACAGGTAAATACTCAGTCTTATCCCCCTTCTTCTAAAAGTTAAAACTTTTTTATTTTTCTCAGGAAAGTGTGTGTGTCGGAGACTATATTATCTCCACTTGTTTTGCATCCAGTTCTGGCTCCCATTGAAACATGTGAACGATATAAATAGATCACTGATCCTAGACTATTAATTTTTTAATATCTTAGATAAAAGGTTAAATTCAACTTTATAGCTCAATTCCTACTTGACCATCCAGATCTGCATGAGTAAGAGTATAGTGCTCTAAGATTTCAATTTGTGCAGCAACTGAACACCTAAGAGGAAACCAAAACTTGCAAGAACCAAGCCACTGTTTGGATAGGAGGCCTTTTTAAGCATCAGGTCCCCTTATCACTGGGCACTATATGCAGTAGTAGTTGGGACCACGTGCTGCCATCTTTTCAGTGTGTACTGGCTAAAGCCGGGGTTCTCAAACTTTTGTACTGGTGACTCCGTTCACACAGCAAGCCTCTGAGTACAACTCTCCTTATAAAGTAAAAACACTGTTTTTATATTTAACACTATTATAAATGGTGGAGGTGAAACCGGGTTTGGGGTTGAGGCTGACAGCTCGTGACCCCCCACGTAATAACCTAGTGACCCCCTGAGGGGTCCCGACCCCCAGTTTGAGAACCCCTGGGCTAAAGACTTCTCTAGTCACCGGGGCAGGGACTTGAACTTGGGTCTCTCTTGTTATATGTGAGTGCTCTAACGAGCAGGCTATAGAGTAATTCTCACGTTCTTTCCTTGCCCAATGATCATCAGTTGTCATTCATAATGGCAATTCCTAGTCATTAGAGCAGGGAATGAAAGTGAAAATGGCTCTATAGTTGGCTACTTGGAGCACTCACCTATGATGTCTGAGACCCAGGTTCAAGCCTCTGCTTCAATTACTATTTATAAAAAGTAGAACAGCTTCAATAGGAGAGAATGAGAATATCCCATAACCCAGTAGCGAGGCCACTCTCCTGCAATTTAGGACACCGAAGTTCAAAACCCTTTTCCTCATGAGGCAGAAGGGGGAGTTGAAACTTGGTCTCCCATGTCCTGGGTGAGTACCCAAATCATTGGGTCAAAGGTGATTGGGAGGAGAGCCGCCGCCTCCTCCCCCTCTCCTGCTTCTTTTCATGACTCTTGTCCTTCCTTAGCATTTTGTAGAAATGCCCAAAATTTAAACAGAATTTCAAGTTCAGTCAAAACAAAATATTTCATCTTGACCCAGAGCAAAAAAAATTAGACTTTTTAATTTTCAGGGATTTTTTTTTTTTTTTTTGAAAAAATTTCTTTTCAGTTTGATCTGAAAATACCTTTTTCAATTTTTCAGAATTGCCAGCAAACCAAAAAATCTATTTGTCCAACTCTAGTTTGCATGCTAGTTATATACCCAACTACATTAAGAATATAACCACTGCATTTCCTATGGGAATATATGCAGTTGCTAATTGTATTGAGATATCTTGTTTGCCCTCCCATACTTTCAAGGAATACTTTATTTTCAAATTTAATGTCAAATTTCTCCTGAAAACAGGAAATCTTGCTGTACATGATTAAATTGTATACTTGCATTTACACTGGAGCAGCCCAGAATCTGTTAAGTAAAAGGAGTGTCCTGTATTTTTGTGCAGTAGTTAGGATATCTCCATTTATTTATTTATCTCCTAGAACTGGAAGGGACCTTGAAAGGTCATAAAGTCCAGCCCCCTGCCTTCACTGGCAGGACCAAGTACAGATTTTGCTCCAGATCCCTAAGTGGCCCCCTCAAGGATTGAACTCACAACCCTGGGTTTAGCAGACCAATGCTCAAACCACTGAGCTATCCCTCCCCCAAGGAGTGAACAAATTGCCCTTGTTAAATGCTTTCTTCAGAAAAAAATACACCAACAATTCACTGTGCTGTATTTCAGAAAATAAACCTGCTCACAAATTTTAGTTGAGATATTGCAATTGTTTAGCCTCCTGTTAGTAACTCTCGACAAACATGTTCCTCTGATATTTTTCAGCCCCTTCTACCTTTTGGAATATTTGAAAGTAGGTAATGTGAGATTACTCCAGATTGACAGTATACACTCTCATAAACCTTGCAGTGAATGTAAAAGCAGTTAAATAATAAAGCTATCTCGCTAGACAGCTTTTTGTGGCAGATGTATATTTTCTAATGGGAGTGATGTGGTTATAGTGGATCGCAAATTAAATCTGAGTCAACAATATAATACTGTTGTGAAAGAAGCAAGCATCATTCTGGGATGTATTAGCAGGAGTGTTGTGAGCAAGACACGAGATGTAATTATTCTACTCTATTCAGTGCAGATAAGGCCTCAACTGGAGTACTGTGCCCAGTTCTGGGCACCATACTTCGGGAAAGACGTGGACAAATTGGAGAAAGTCCAGAGGAGAGCAGTAAAAATTAAGTCAGAAAACCTGACTTATGAGGAAAGATTGAAAAAACTGGGTTTGTTTAGTCTGGAGAAGACTGAGTGGGGAAGAAAATGATATTCAAGTACGTAAAAGGTTGTTATAAAGAGAAGGGTGATAAATTGTTCTCTTTATCCACGAGGACAGGATAAGAAATAATGGGCTTAAATTGCAATGAAGGAAATGTAGGTTAGACATTAGGAAAAACCTTTTAACAATAAGTGTAGTTAAGCACTAAAACAAATTACTTGGGGAAGTTGTAGAATCTCCCTCATTGGAGGTTTAAGATGAGATTAGACAAACTCTTGTCTAGATAGTCCTGCCTCCTGTGCAAGGGAGTGGAGTAGATGACATATTGAGCTCCCTTCCAGTTCTAAATTTCTGTGATTCTAATATTTGTGTGGCTTTGGGCCCATTATATTAATTGGCAGTAGAAATTGGAATTTCCCTTCTCTCAGCCATACCTCCTCCTCTAGTTTTTATTTTTTAAAGAAAATCATGCTTTGCCATTTGCACTGTTAAGTTTCAGCAGTGAATCACTAAATACAAAATTTAGAAAGCATTCCATTTTGAAAGCAGTTCATAGTGTGTCACACCTGACACACTGTCTCAAGAAATTTAACATTTGACGCTATAAATCTCACAAGCATATAAGGCATGGAAGGTTTTCTAATTAATAAAAATGCATTGTCAATATGCGATATGTGATTTTTCTCAAACTGAATATGAAGGTGAGAAAATCAAATAATTTGAGTGCAATCCATAACCAGAAGTGACCTGCAGCACAGCCTCTCTGCTGCATGGCTGGGATAAATCAGTGTTCTTGAAATGATTCATACTATTGAAATAGTTACTTTGAAATGTGCTTGATAATTTATATTTTGTCATTATTAAATTAGAATCTAGTCCAAAATAGGAAAGAATTCTTAATTGAGCTACATCTATAGTAGCTGATCCTTTTAGATTTTTAAAAGGTAATTCGCAACTGTAAATGTTTTCAGTGACATTTTATATTTATCAGAAAATCTTTCCACAGAAATAGCACAGAATTCAATTGGATTTCATTCCAACCAGAAATAGATTTTTTCTAGTCAGGAATGGTATTATAACAAGTACTAAGCTTCAAATACTCTCACCATCATGTACTTCCACTGATGTCATCAGGCAGAAAATCCCCAGAACCTCTCATCAGGATTTTAAAATAATAAAATAAATAAATCCGGATCTGTTTTCTCTCATTGAATGCCAGAAATAAACAGTATCACAACTGTTACAGCCCAAAAAAATTTAATGTTTTTCCCTGCTCCTGCCACATGTTCTGTGCATACTGCATGACAGTGAATTGTGCATGTAATTCACACATACAATTCATCTTCCAGGTTTAAGGAAAGCTCTTTTCCTAAGGTTAGTAATTCCTCATAGATAACTGAAGGCCTGTGTTAATGTAAGCTATGTATATTGGATGGTATCCCTCTTAGTTTAAAAGATGACTTACCAAACTTTATACATAGATTATGAAAACAAGCCAATCTGTGCCCTTCTTTTATAATATTTATGGACGTTCAAACCGAATAGAATTCCAGTTACATTTGCAGTAAGTAACAATCCACTTAACAGCTGCTGTCAAACTGGGTATCTACTCTACTCTTTGCAGGTAGTCTTAGTCTTCAACTTTGAACCTTACCATATACAGAAAGATTGTGTGTGTATACCCATGTATAAATTATCACATATAGTACTTGTGATGTTGTATTTGAAATTTACATTTTTTAGTGTCTTCCCAGAACTTTTTGCACTGATGTAACCATAGTTTGTCAGTTATTACATGTAATTAAGCTTGAAATATAAAATATCCTTTAAAATACCCTTAATCAGGAAGTAACTAGTTCTCTTATTTTTTCCTTATTAAAAGATTAAAAGTTTATCTCAGCAGGCTAGAGGATAAAAATGGCAGTTAATGCTGTAGCCTTGCCAACGTTGGAAAACAAAGAACAGTAACAACCCTGGAAATATATTCTCTGCTTTCTTTCTTCTCATTCCAAAATAGACTTACTTTAGGAAACACTGTATTATCAATGAGAATTTACAGAAATTATTCAGACAGGATTGTGGTATAAGGCTGTCCTCACAATCAAAGAAGGGAAACTCAAGATGGTTAGTAGTTCTGCTGTATAAGCGTCCTAAAATAGGAGGGTGTGCAAATTAACCTTTCATCAAGATGGCCACCATTTTTGCCTACTTACCTAAGGAAGGAATCCTTGCAATCGTAATTGAAGATCTTAAAAATATATTTTGAACTCAGATGCTTCCTGAGGAATTTGCGGAAGCTACAGGGAATGCTCAGATGCTTTATCTAAATTCACAGAGGACTTCTAAATGTTTCAAATATTGCTGTAGGGGAGACTCTAAAAGGGACCAGATTAGAAATGGCAGCAGTAAAAGCCTTTGTAGATAAATGTGGATTATGTGCTGCAAGATTCAGGAATTAATAGGCTCTCCAGTTTTTGTGATGGCATTGTTTCTCTGAATTCAGGTTATCCCAAACTTATTACAATGTGGACCACAGCTTAGTAGACAAGATTGTCCACAAGGACATTTTTTCCTACTAGTCCTTGCATAATAGCCATATGGCATCTAAAGCAGTTGCT
Source organism: Trachemys scripta elegans (assembly GCF_013100865.1). Classification (NCBI taxonomy): domain Eukaryota; kingdom Metazoa; phylum Chordata; order Testudines; family Emydidae; genus Trachemys; species Trachemys scripta. The sequence goes on from NC_048300.1 coordinate 107,377,950, forward strand.
TTCATGAGAAAGTATTAAGGAACATACTTGTATAATTTTCAGCTGTCTATAATGCATAAATATTTTGGTTTTTGAAAAAAAATAATCACATGATCTACTTCTTCTCTTTAGCTCCCTCTCTGCTATTTTTTTTTCTTTTTTGGATTCCCTGTTGCATTTATGGTCTGTCACAGCATTCTTTGCCTATGCCTAGGCATCTGGTGCTCTCATCCCCCTGCTTCTCTTCCTTCCTTGCTATGCCACCAGTTCCAGTCCTATTGGTGGTCATCTCCTGTTCCTTCTCCGCTAATATGTAACAGTGACAACTAGTCTGGCTGCTCCTCATTTCCAACTACTTCTACAAGTAATAGATCTCTCTCTTTTGCAATAAAGAGCCTGGATATCAAAAGAAGTAGCTAAAAACAAAGAGACTCAGCATCACATGACCAGCCAGTTCTTCATAGACCACAGTTCTGGAACTGTCAGAGTTTGCAACATGAAAAACCTTAAAGTTGGTATAGGCATTGAATGCTAAAGCTGTGGACACCAAACAAATAATGTAAGATCTAAATCAGCTGAGATGCTTTGAGTAATTTTCCAGGGATTTAGCATGTTATCATTTTTTGTATGTTGCTGGACAATTACTGGCTTTTTCCCTCTGCCTTACTCAAACAGAACTTTTAATCTTTTTCAGTTATCAGTATCTTAAATGAAAACACCAATCTTCTAATTTCTAGAGCATTGGTCATTTAGCCAGATGCTATTAACTGCTGTTAGTGTCACTAATTTCTATTGTTGAAATACAGTAGAACCTTACTAATTCTCAGTGATATCTGGCAGACCAACAGCAAATTTCTGAATATCATGATTAGCAATTAAAGTAAAAAAAATTTTTAAAGTAAGTGTAATCCACTGCAAAATTTATTAAATTCAGTTATTTTGATACGTGTCGCTTAATTTTCTTTGTACTTTTTTGCAAGATAAGACAACTTTACAAACTTTTAACAATCTTATATGCTATGTTTATCTAAAGCTTGAATTTTATCATTAAACAATTTTCCTTTCCAAATTAACTCATAGTATAATGAGCAGTTATGAAGTACTGCACTAAAGCATTTAAAACAACTAGAGAAATTACTTTTATTCTCGTATTTGTTTTTTAGACTTGTATCACCAGAACAGCCTCCTAAGGCAAAATTTCTGACCTTGGGTTCCAAGTTCCGCTACAGTGGCCGTACTCAATCACAGACACGGCAGGCTAGCAACCTTATAGACAGACCAGCTCCATACTTTGAGCGCACCTCAAGCAAACGTGTCTCCAGGAGTCTTGATGGGGGTAAGAGATTATGTATTACGTGATGGTTTCATTGCATCTTGCTGCTTTCTAAGTTCAGTTTATAACTTTAGAAAATGCTAACATCTGCATGCCTAGAATGTTAATAATCAGACTTTAAGAAATTTACAACTCAGTTCTACAAATTCATGTGTGTGTTGACTGCCAACTATATTACACCTATTCCCTGGTGCTTTTTTTTTTTTTTTTTTTTAATATGGAGATACACCTATCTCAGAACTGGAAGGGACCTGAAAGGTCATTGAGTCCAGCCCCCTGCCTTCACTAGCAGGACCAAGTACTGATTCTTGCCCCAGATCCCTAAGTGGCCCCCTCAAGGATTGAACTCTCAACCCTGGGTTTAGCAGACCAATGCTCAAACCACTGAGTTATTCTCTCCTTTCCTTTCCTTTCCATTCTACATTCTACAAAATGTAAAAGCATTTTCTGCAATTCCTAATATGTTTTGTGTTTTCTTGGGGGGGGGGGGCGGAGAATAACCTTTTTAGCAGTGATACTGTTGCTATGCTAACATTGTGAGCTGTAAATCTTTTTCAAAAAGCTTTGTAGAGTAATTACAAATTTTGCTAAGCCACACATTTTTTTAAAGGTTTACTACACACATTACAAGTAATTATTGTGGATATTTAAAAATAACATTGGTATGAAATGTCAAGCATGGAATTAGACTAAAACACAGGACTTCTGGAAGCCAGCAGGGGAAAATGGATGCCTAGATATGGAGTTCCTGCTCAGGCCCACAAAAATCCACCAACATCCACTATATTAAGGCCACAGTGTTTTGTCTCTGGGTGGTTCATTCTGTTCTTTAACATCCTCCCCGGGTTTCCCACAAATCACAAAGAAACAGAAGATCTCTTTCAGCCCTGTGCAGGGCAGCATGGCAGGACTCAAGGAGGAGTGCCTAGTAGGCCTGGATCAAGTCTACAAAATTCGAAAGCAGATATACAAAGAACAGATCCTGCTTTAAGGAAATATCAAGGATATCTCTGAAATTAAAGCCGCAACTGCACCACAACAGCTGAGTTTGCAGAGGCTATCCTCCAGCACTGGGGAGGCAGAAACTAGAATCTCTACTTTAGAAGACAATATGGGCTCTATTAGGATCACTAGAGACAAACAACATCTGATCCAAGAGCTACATGATGAAATCAATGACCTGAAGATTTGAGAGTGGCTGGGTACCCTGAGGAAGTAGAAAAAGCCAGTAGAATTTTTGTCTAAGGTACTTTCCTTACACCTTGATACAGACCTGGTCCTAGAAAGAGCCCGTTGCTCCCCAAACCATCAACTAATGCTAAGCCCCTCGAGCTTCTCTTCTCTGTCTAAACTCATGAATTCCCCTAGATATACCTCACCCTACCCATAGCCCTGAGTTTTGGGGGGCACAGCATAAAACATTTGCTGGGACACTTCCCCCTGTGAGTACCTGGGGCTAATTTACTTACATGCCTTTCTTGGAACATAAAAGGAATTGGTAACCCTATGAAAGGGGGGGGGGGGAAAGGTGCGTCTCAGTTAGGAAACTTGAAAGCTGATGGTATATTTCTCCATGAAGCACACCTCATTGAGTCTGAGGCTGTAAAGCTTAAAGGCTGGATTGGTGATGGCATTTGTAGTAATTACTCAGCCAAGTCTGGGGGGGTGGGGTGGAGGTGTCAATCCCGTTCCATAAAAAAAAATGAGCACACAAATCCTATCAATTGACAAAGACATGGAGAGAAGATTTGTAATTGTTAAAGTTTGCATCTCCATTGTTAAATATATTCTTGTAACCCCCAACAAAGATGATCCCTCTTTTTTCAATCAATTATTTTCGAGATTGACTCCTTCCCTTCCCCCTCCCCACTCCCTCACCCTCGAAAATATGACTGTAGTAAGGGACTTTAGTGCAGTGTAAAAAGATTGTGAAAGAAGAAATACAATTTTCCTTTAAGACCAACAACAGCCCTTCGGTTTCACGGTTGAACTTGTAAGACACTTTCAAGTCATATTTAAGGAACAGGATAATATCCTACTTTTCTCACAAAAGAGCCAGGCAGACTGAGCTGACGAATGTAATGAAAAAGCCCAATGAGGCAGATCTCAACTATGCTGATTCTCCCTCTTCAGATAAACTCCAATTTCTGATATGAAATTAATAAGATAACCTTAGCTCAGGCTGAATTTGCTTTGTTTAGATTAAAACAGATGTACTGGGAATCTGTTACTGCATAGATTTTAATTCTCTAAAAGCTAAAATCACCTCAAATTGCTCAAGTCAGGGTCGGATACCAATAAAAAATGTGTTAATGAACAATTATCCAAATGTAACCAAAGCTTGTACTTAGAGGAAGACCTGACAATCACTCACTTGAGGAATACGCCCAAAATCTGCAGCTCCCCCAGCAAATAGAAGAACAGTAAATTTGGCTTGATTTCCCCATTACATACCTCTGCAATTGTCTTCTGTAAGTGACATGAAATCGGGTAAAGCCCCGGGCCTAGATGGCTTGCCAGCTGAAACAGTTTGAACAAACTAGTGGTGCCTTAGTGGTGGCACTAGTCTTGGTGCCTTCAGGCATGAAAAACACCCTTGACTGGTGTAAGGACCCTCAGTGTTTTTGTGCGGGGGGTCTCCTTTGCTCAACCATCTCCAACATCAGTAATAACAACAGATGCATACCTTTTGGGTTAGGGAGCCTACAACAAGGAGGTTTCTCCAGGGACTGGAGAATCCCTTCCCAGAAGTCAGATACCCTACACTGGCATGGAATCTCAACTTGGTGCTCAGATGCCATATAAGCTCCCCCCTCCCCACCTTTGAACTTCTGGCTACCTGCTCCCTTCTATACTTGTCTATGAAAACAGCCTATCTTGTAGCCATTTTTTCTCTTTGAAGAGTTGTAGAAATGGGGCTCTAATGGCATATATGCCCTTCAAAGCCTTTTTTAAGAAGAAGGTCATCTTGTGACCACATCCCAAGTTCTTACCAAAGGTATCCTTGGACTTCCACATAAATCAACCTATCCTTTTTCCTGTTTTCTTCCCTAAGTCACACCAAGATAAAGGAGATGCAGCTTTACATACACTTGATGTCAGGAGGGCATTAGCCATTTACCTAGACAGGACTAAGCCCTTTGGAAAATCTCCCAGCTTGTTTCTCTCCATTGTGGACAGAACTAAGGGATCTCCAGTTTCCAAGCGAAGACACTCTAGATAGATATCTGACTGCATTACCTACTGCTATCAGTCTCATGATCTTCAACCTCCTTCCAGAGAATTAACTCACTCCATGAGATCCTTCTCTACTTCAGTAGTCTTTCTTAAGGATGTTCCCATCACAAAAATATGTAGAGCCATGACTCGGACCTCCATTCATACATTTTGTGAACTCTATGCACTTACTCACACCTCAACTTCTGATGCCATGTTTGGCTCTACTGTACTATCTTCAATATTAGATTAAACTCTGAAGCCCCACCTCTCCGTAGAGGGTACTACTCAGTAGTCACCTAGATAGGAGCACCTATAGGATACTAATCGAAGAAGAAGAAGAGAAGGTTACTCACCCTGTGCAGTAACTGTGGTTTTTCGAGATGTGTCCCCCTATGAGTGCTCCACTACCAATCCTCCTCCCTTTGATTCAGAGTTCTTTACAGTGGAGCTCTGCAGTAGAGAAGGAATTGAGGGGAATTCAGATGCGCAGCTCTATATAGCCACGGTGCTGGACAAGAGGCTGCAGGAGGCATGTGCGCAGCCGAACAGACACTGCTACCTAAAATCTCCGATCTGAGGTGCACGGGGTGCATGCGCACATAGAATGGAGCATCCATAAGGACACCTAACATTCTCTTAGTTGTTGTATAGGCTTTAATGGCTGCCTATACAGAATATGCATAAGAATATCCGTCCTTTTCCATATCTAAAATTCCTCATCCTAATACTGTTCGGGTGTCCTTATCCTATAGGTTAGTATATTAATTATCCCAAGCTTATAAGCATATACATCAATTGATTACTATAGCACTATGGTTGGGCATCTGCTGATGTTCCTATCTAAAAAATACCCTAAACTGGTACCAGCTGGCTTGTTGCAGTTACCTATCAGCAGTTTTATACTTAGTTTCAGCAAAATCAGATATTGCAAAACTCTGTCTTATGCCATCTTGTGACTTAGGGTGACTGCTGGTTAACTCACTTCTGCTAACTAGACTGAAGAACTATGGTAAAGCTGCTTGGCCTCATTCTTATGCTCAGAATTTAAGCTTGGACTTATAGGTTTCTTGTATTACTGACTCATTATGTATATCTTTATCATGTGGTAACCCAGGGGTAGGCTACACTCTCGCGTGCTCTCTCTCTTCTCCCCCCACCCCTTTCCTCTCTGTCCTATCATTCATTTGCTATCCCCTTTACCTACCTTTCAGGTTTTTCTTTGGCCTTCTGTACTCTGTGCTACTTTTTCTTTTCTGCTTCTCCTTTTTTTCCTGAAAAGGAGTAATTCTGGAGATTAGTTTATGATCTTACTTTACTAAGAACCCCAAACTGGGACTGAATAACAAAATGACCATTACTACATAATTGTACAGGAAAATCTCTTTAGCCAGTTAATAATTGTACTTGTTACTTTTGCTGCTTATTGAGTGACCCCATTTTATTCACTATACACTGTCTATCCTAGGGGTGGGCAAACTTTTTGGTCCAAGGGCCACATCAGGGAATAGAAATTGTATGGCGGGCCATGAATGCTCACAAAATTAGGGTTGGGGTGCAGCCTCTGCGGTGGAGCTGGGGATGAGGAGTTTGGGGTGTAGGAGGGTGCTCTGGGCTGGGACCGAGGGGTTCGGAGGGCGGGAGGGGGATCAGAGGGTTGGGGCGTGGGGGAGAGGCTCGGGGGGGTGCAGGCTCCGAGCAGCACTTACCTCGAGCGGCTCCTGGAAGCAGTGGCATGTCCCTTCTCCGGCTCCTACGTGGAGGCGCAGCCAGGCGGCTCTGCTCGCTGCCCCATCCACAGGTACGGCCCCTACAGCTTCCATTGGAGCATGTAGGAGCTGGAGAGGGGCCATGCCACAGCTTTCAAGAGCTGCATGGTGCGACCCCCGGCTGGAGTGCCGGAGCGGGGCCGAGCCTCTTGTGCGGCTCCCGGCCAGAGCGGGGCTGAGCTGCATGTAGTTTCCCCACCCCTGGTCTATCCTGTCAGCTAAAACACTAAATATGCTATGATACACTGGTGCAAATGAGTCAGTGGCTGTAGTGAAGCTTTACTTCATTCAATATATACATTAAAAGATCTTATAGAATCAGAATATAGATCAAAATATAGATATAGAATCAGCATATAGATCCCGTAGGCAAACTACGGCCCACGGGATTGCCACCCCCATGGCGCCGAGGGCCCCGCACCGCTCCCAGAAGCGGCTGGCACTGCGGCCCCTGGGGGCAGGGGCAAAGGGCTCTGTGCGCTATCCTCGCCTGCAGGCCCCACACCCTACAGCTCCCATTGGCCTGGAACAGGGAACCGCAGCCAATGGGAGCTTCGGGGGAGGTACCCACAGGCGAGGGCAGCGTGTGGAGTCCTCTGCCCCTCGTTCCCCAGGGCCACAGGGACGTGGTGCCGGCCACTTCCGGGAGCGACGCAGTGCAGGGTCAAGGCAGGCAGGGATCCTGCCTGAATCCCGCTGCACGCCGCTACCACCCCAGAGCTGCTCCAGGTAAGCAGTGCCCTGCCTCCCCCTTCCACACCCCCACACCCTGCCCTGAGCCCCCTCCTGCACCCCAACCCCCTGCCCCAGCCCTACATTCATGGCCCCACCCAGACGTGGCCCTTGGGCCAAAAAGTTTGTCCACCTGATATAGATCATATTCCATATGTATTTGTATATTGATTGAAAAATTTTACTCAACATTCATATGAATGCATAAAACATTAATGCATACATGCAGTATTTTTAAATATGACTTGTTCAGATCAAAATCTATTTTCAGCAAACCACTGTAATAGTAAAGGTTTGAGGAAGCTATACTAAACTAAAGATCTATTAGAATGGAAATACTTGGCCTTAAGTGTCGTTATGTGTTGGGTACACAATACTTCACATTTTCGTAGCACTGTACAGATATGAACTAATCATCCTCCGCACCCCTGTAAAATATCTCATGTTCTTCCTTGAGTGATTGTCCGTATGTGTTCCATTGTTGGTAAGTATGTACCCGTGCTCTCAAGATTGAAATCCTTTGGCTAGCAATTTGCGTTGGGTTGCTCCTGCACCTTGAGTGATGTCACACCATTTCCCCCCACACACACACTCCAACTGGTGGCATAAAGGGTGGAGCGAAGCCACCCTCCCCTGAGTTCCTTCTTACTGCACATGGGGATGTCTTTATCTCCTGCAACTTGGCTAGCTTTGTTTGTGTATTATCTTAGTGAGTTAGCAGTTACTTTAGTTGAACTCAACTACTTTAGTTGTAGTTAGTTGACAGATCTTTTGATAACTTTGGTTGTTTTTGTTTGGTTTGGTTTTTTTTAATGTACTAGGTACTGAGCTCCAGCCATAATGACTGAGCCCAGATCCTCCAGTTTTAAATACTGCCCCTCATGTGAGGCAGCCATGCTTCTTAGTGATGGCATACCATGTTTATTTTGTCTAAGTGAGGGGCATATAGCTGAAGTGCTCAACATATAGATTACTTTCCAAATGAACTCAGGCAAGTGTCCCTCACTTTCTGAAACTTTTCTTATAAGACCAGTCCATGAGATATCAGTTTGATCCAGGCACTAAGGACCCTCTCAGAATAGAGCATCTTCTTCCAAGAGTGCTTTGGTGAATGTTACCCTGGAATTGAGGGGTGTGTTACCCATTATTTGATCAAGCTAATTGCAGACATATTGTGTGCATTCAGCCACCATGAATTAATAAAATAGAACACCACATAATTAAAGGTTAATTTGGACAAGCAGGGCTTTTGGAGGCAAGGTCAAATATTAGCTGCAGGCTTGCAGTTTCTGCTAATCAGAATGTGAGGAGGGGAGAAAAGAGTCAGCAAATTATGAGACTGAAGGAAAATAAGTGGATGGAGACCTTGAGTTTGGGCGCCTTTTGATATAGATGCTTATTATGGCTAAGATTGTTAGAAATGTTTTGTTGATAAGTAGTTGATTGAAGTTAGGAGAAGTGATGACCCAGTAGGGGTCAGTATGAGCTATGTGTTTTGTAAAAAATAGTTTATAAAAAGACTAGATAATAGTGTCAGGTATCAGAGGGGTAACAGTGTTAGTCTGGATCTGTAAAAAGCAACAGAGTCCTGTGGCAGCTTTAAGACTAACAGATGTATTGGAGCATAAGCTTTCGTGGGTGAATACTCCCTTCGTCAGACGCGTGGTACGTCATGCGTCTGACGAAGTGGGTATTCACCCATGAAAGCTTATGCTCCAATACATCTGTTAGTCTTAAAGGTGCCACAGGACTCTCTGTAGATAATAGTGTGTGCTTTGGAGCAGTTATCTTAAGCTGTCCCGAGAGACTTTTCCTGACCCCATACTCCCCAACTGGGAAGCGACCAGCCATCGCTGGCCTGCTACTAATTACTCAATAACATCTCAGATTTTAGGTTCACCTCTACCCCGATATAACGCTGTCCTCTGGAGCCAAAACATCTTACCGTGTTATAGATGAAACAGTGTTATATTGAACTTGCTTTGATCCGCCAAAGTGCTGCTTTACCGCGTTATATCCGAATTTGTGCTATATCGGGGTAGAGGTGTAATTATTGGATGTTCTAAACCTATTGCTTATGTCTGTGTGTGCTTAAATCTAATCAATAGTAGTTTTAGATAAGATCATGTTCACTTGTACCAATCTTTCATCAGCCGGAAGCGCAGTGTTCCCATTGATTTAATCCTGACATCACCTGGAGTGGAACAGTTAAGCTACCACAGCTTTGAGTTCTGAAAACTATGGGTAACCAGAGTGAGCTCTGACTCTCTGCTGTAAGCTCCCAAGCATCTTCTTTGTAAAAGACCCCTCAAGTCTTTGTGACTGGTTTCTGAGAGGTGTAGGACAGAGTGTTGCTCTGCAAAAGAGCACCGGCATAAATCACTTTCACCCGATAAAATAAGGAGTTTAAATTCTCACTGACTTTCAATGGGAATTAGGCACCTAACTGATATTTGTGCCTTTTGACAATCTCCCCCTGTAATGTGCACTGCAAGGCATTCTCCTCTTGGTTTACACTAAGTCAGTAAAACTTTCTTGAGTAATTATTTTGCAAGTTCAAGCCAAACAAATGTTTAAGATCAGATGTTTACATATAGATATTGTTCTTGGTACAGTGTCAATTCCATATCTGCTCATATTGCCCCAGATATGAGATTTTAGTAGTTTATCACCATCTTCTAGGATAATAATTCTATTTTTGCCCAGTAAAAGTTTGGTTACCTTTATAGATTATTGTAGTAATAAACTGATTCATCCATACTCATTCAGCTGCTTCTTCTGCTTTCAAGTTCCTGTGGGCATCTCTCTGTGGTGTGCTGCTGTCACGGATCCACAGGCCCAATGCTCTGGAACAGTCCCTGGGAGGACCCCTTCAGTGTGCCAGACCCACTTTAGGGTCACACTATCACTAGAGTAAGCCAGTTGGCTTCACTGCCTCCTTAGATCAAACCTTGGAGCATTCAGCACCCTTGCTTCACACTGTGAGCTCCCTCCAGCAAGTCCACATGAGTTGGATACCTAAGAGAGAAACTTGTGCACCCAAAGGGAACAATGTACTCTCCCATCTTAATCTGCAGTGACTCAGCCATCGTTGTAAAAGCAGAAGGGTTTATTAGCGGTCTGGAACACAGTGTAGAAAGTCCTTGGTTATCATAGACAGCATAGTTAATCTTGGTCTGTCCCAGAGCCATCTGACCCCTTGTTAGTTCCAGTCCTGGAGCATCCTGCTTCCAGCAGCCAACACCCCCCACCTGGTCCCTCCTCAGTCCTTTGTTCTTGTTCCCAGGCAAACATTGTCACCATGCCATCCTCCTTAACCCTTTGTTTTCCAGCTGGTCCAACCTGGCTGGCTTCCTAAGTAGGGTGGGCCATCCATCGTCATTAATTGCTAGGTGCCAAATGTCTGGGCAATTGGAGTGGCCATTGTCTTCTCGGACTCTCCGTGATCATGGGGGCCAGGCTCCAGGCAGCTAGGAGTTGGTGAAACCTGTATCTTTGCATCTTTACAAAGGAAAACAACCTTTTCCCACCACCTAGTTAACCAGGCCCCACGCAGGGGAACCCAGGCACATACAATATTCATACAAAATATTATGAAAAATTCCCACTCTGTCACAGCTACCATTTCTGTTAGCTTTCTTGGCTTGTGTAATCCTGTCAGAATTCTTCACCCATGTATATTTATTCTTCTGGCCACTTTTCACTAGTCTCTTGCATCTCTTCTCAAAGGTGTACTTATTTAAACAGTTTTAATTTCAGGTTGAATGTCTGCTGCATTATTGCCAGTGTTTTGGCTGAGCCAGCTGGTCTTAGAGCTCCTCCTGCTGGTTAATACTATTATAGTGATTCTAGCTGTCAGAATAAAATTGACTCAATATCTCTAATGTCTTTTGTGTTTGTTACATCATACATCAAATATACATATTAAGTATTGCCAGTAACTAGCTAACAGGAATGAGTAAACCAAGTTGGATAAAAGAAAAAAAAAACTAAAGTTTCTCTCAAGATACAAAGTTTGAAAAAGTATAACTTTTTTTTTATGTTGAACTTTGTGTGTTTCTACAGTGTTTTGTCTGTGTTCAGAAGTAGAAATACTTTGAGAGAACTATATGTGCATGGTGTTTCTGTATTAGCTGAAAACCGAATGTACTGAAAATATCAAATTTGTGCAAGATGGTTTTTATTATGGGTATATAATGACATGTCACCAAAAATGTGATAATTTTTAAAATGGCTACTTGACTATAGTATTTTCTCTGTATAGTACATACACATTACAATTAGGAACAGTTATCCATTGCCGGTTGTATAAATGCAGTTAGAATCATACATTTGATGTTATCATAACTTCATTTACTGTTCAGTTACACAGTTTTCTTCTGGATTGTTCTTATCCCTAAATGGCTAAGCCATTGTGAAACAGAGTATTTTATGTTCAGAAGTCATGAAAATAAAAATTTCCAGCATACCTAGAATAACCAAAATTTTCTGTTCTGTAATAGCTCCTGTGGGTATCACAGACCAAAGTCTGCTAAGGGATTTTTCTGCTACCACAGTGGGACCTGCTGGTGTTATGGTCTTTGACGGTGAAGCTGTTGGCCAGACCAAGTTAAAAAACGGCGAAGGTAGAGATGAGGATGGAAGCCCAACTAAAATTCCCCAACTGGAATTAACCCAAGATGAAAAGGTATGATGGATTGTAACAATAAAAATAACTCTTAACAAACATTTAAAGTGGAGTTGTATGTCTTTAAAAATAACAAGCGGCATACTAGAAGATATTGTTGATAAATTATTTCAAACTCCTCCTTTATGTTTAACCAGCGTATTTTATATAACCAAAAGGGAGGAACAAATTGCAAATTTGCATGTGTGACATTCAATTTTGTGACTTTTTTCCTTTTAATTGTTGCTACAAGTTGATTTTAATTTGCCATAATTAGGCACTACTTAAACACTTCCGTATATAATTGTTCAAATTGAACTTTCTCTTAACTTACTTTAAGCTACATTTAGCTAGTTTATATAATTTTTACTATGAACAAACTTCTAAAAATTGTGCTAGTATATCTGGAATCATACACAACCTGTTGTTTGGTTGTGTATATTTTGTCTTTTTCAAGTAAATTTCAATGCTTAACATGGTGCTTGCTTTGTATGCCAACTGCAAAAATCTTTTAAGCTGTCCTTTTATACATCAGTTTCAGTTATAGAAACACATTAACTTATTAAAAAAATTTCCATGTAGAACTGATACACAGCTTTACAGGGAAAGTTCAGTTTGTTGATGGTGGAGAAACTGTAATGCAAGTGGCAATTTACTTGTCTTATTTATTGGAGTTAGCGAGGAAGCAGATCATAAACTTTAATTTGGATTTTGTTTTATATGCTTTCACATCAATATTTGTGGCAACACCTCTTTCCAAAATTCTCAAGCTTTGGAGTTCAGAAATAGTTCCAGTTATAGAAATGTGTTTCTATAACTGGAAAAGCTCAACGATTTGAGAAAGGCTTGCATGTTTTATGAAGCTATTCAGTGTAGCTTGCTACATGTATGAGCTCTGTATGCCTGTTTTTCCTGACAGATATCCAGAAATTTCCGTTGCTCTCGAGTTTTTAAAAAAACCTTAAGGAATTTTCATTTTGAAAACTGCATTTTTGTGAATTAGGCAAAGGGTATCCAAATCACTGCCAGGGCACAACATTTGGGCAGTTGAGTCTCCCAATGCAGCTTACAGCACAGCTCCCCTCATCCTATAACTGTAATGTGAGACCAAACATGAACAGCCTCATGTTTTTATTGCCAGGGAACTTAAACAACTAACTTCTAGTCAGTCAAGGAAAAAAACAGTTCTACATTTGATGAAAACATGTATTTAGGTAAATTAATATGCAAATTTTGGCTCCTGGCAAGATATCAATGTGGTCCCTCAGAGTCACAAAGCTGGGGCACCCTAGGATAGATTACGCAACCAAGAAAGATTCCTCAGCCATGGGATGGAAAAGCTCAACGGTTTGGGAAGGGCTTGCATGTTTTATGAAGCTATTCAGTGTAGCTTGCTACATGTATGAGCTCTGCAAATAGCATTTTCTAAATACTATTTATTTCTTTTTTTGCTGTTTTTAAATTCCAGAGGAAATGGTAGTAAATCCTAGGATCAAAGTGCCTGCTTGTCTTTTTTACATGCTGCTGTATGCCATGAACTTTCTGCCAAAGCTTTAATGTTTGTTTGCTCCCATCAGTTATGACTGCACTTACTACCGTTCAAAAGTGCAAAGTTTGTCACAACCTTAAAACAAAAAATCTGTAATGGGTTCAGATTCAGAATTCTTAAAACTGGACAAGTGGGCTAATTTTTAAAAATACATGGGGCTTTTCAATTTTTATTTGGCTTTTATATTGCATTGGTAGTGCTGGCTCTACTTCTGAGTAAAAGGTTTCACTAACTAACAATTTCTTTTTTCCCCCCTCTTCTTGTGCATTCTTTCTGCCTACAAACTTACATTGTGTTGTGTTTTCATATTCAACTGTGGCTGGACTTTTTTTTCAGTCCCTTCACATGTATCCACCATCACCACCCCTTCACTGTGTTTCATCCTGTCCCACAAACCTGCCAACTATCCCTGAGATGGACATGCTTTTGGACATTTCAGAGGAAGATCCCTTTCAGGAATATGTCCATAGCCTCTCAGACTGCTGGGAATGCAGTCTCATGAGAGTAATACCAACTCACAGTGGAAATGAAGAGACCTTGCCTAATAATATCTTGCAGTCTATGAGACCCCCAGTTAGTCACCATTCTTCTCCTGCAATGGAGGGAAAGCCCCATAAAATAGTTGACTACAAAGATACTGAGTTTAGTTTTTCATTAAGCTTTAGCAAACTCTTTGCTTCTAATTTTCTTTCACTGCTTGATGAGGACGGTTACATCAGTTTTCCTAGCCTCCCTGAGGTTTGCATCTCCTACCTCCCACCTGGTCTTCAACACTATGTTCCTATCACCTCTCCCTCATTCATTCCCTCTTTTCTCCTTATATTTGTGCTGCTTCTCTCTGCTTTTCAGTCTGTTCCTTTCTCACTCACATTTTCCCTTCCTCTCGCTCTGTCCCTCTGCTACCTGGAGCCTAAGGCGACTTCATTGAGCGCCTCTTATGACAATGACCTGAATGACAAAGCAGAGGAAGAGGAGGTGTGTAACTTTGTCACTTAAATGCTGCCACCTGCACATGGACTTTGCATCTGCACACTGAGGAGCACTCAACCTTGCACACGTCCTAGTGTACAATATAAATGTCTTTGTCACGGTTCTCATTCATGGTAGCTTGCCACTGATATACTGAGGTTCTCTAAATAAATAAATGTGTCTTTTTTCTGCATGAAAAACAGTGTGTTGCAACATACATAATTTTGGTTATATCCCCTGGGTGCTATATCTAAGGAGGAAATTTTTTTTGTAATTGAAAGGATTTGAGCACATTATTATTATTTTATTAGACCTATTTTTGGAATAAGATTAATAATCAGAATTATTGAGCAACATTCCTCTGTTATACTAATTGTTAAATCAGTCCTAAACTATTGCCTTTCTCAGTCCATTAACTTTGAAATACAAACATGGAGCTGAATCTCAGCAGTTCTGTTTAAATCTGTAAAGTAAAAATCTCTTATTTTAGTTCAGCAAACTGTGAAAGCTGTAAACAGTGTTCCTTCTTATAGTTGTATCCCTGTGGATGCTCCACTTCAGGTGGTACGCATGTGCCTCTTGAACCCTTGATCATAGATTTCTAGCTAGCACTGTCCATTCAGCCCATGCATGTGCCCTGTGCCTTTTCATGGCAGACACCAGGCTGTATAGGGGTGCGTGGACAAATCGCCCTTAGTTTCTCCTCTACTGCTTTGGCCCGAGACAGAACACTGTCCTCCTACAGCGTTCTTGGCCTTTTCTCTTTCTTAAAGTTAGTTACTTTATAGTTATAGGTTTCTGTTTAGTGTTCAGTATAATTAGTTAGTTTTAGTTGAGAAGATTGTGTTGGTTTTTTTTGTGTTTTTTTTTCCCCCCCTCCCCTCCCTTTTATCCCGGGATATTTGTCTTCTCCTGGCAGGGTATGCCTGGTTTGTCATGCTTCAAACGTCACCACTCTTGCTGGGAGGCTAAACTGGTAAGCGACAGGCACTCCCAAGTGCATCTATTGCCTGGGGGAGTCCCACATCTCTCAGAAGTGTTCCTTCTGTTTGACCCTTAAGTCCAGGGCTAGGAAGAGCAGGGAGATAAAGCTCAGACTGTTGGCTATGGAACGTTCCCTGCAACCGCTCTGTAAGCCAGGTCAGGAGACACGCCACATCGCCCCATATATCTGTCCCCAGACAGATCCAGTGCCCCATCAGATTCGGGGCATGCTTCCCCTAAGGAAGGGAGATCTTTGGATGCTGGGAAAATTCCCAAAAAGAGGAATGCAGACTTTTTCTAACAAGCCAGCTTCAAAAAAGACCAGGTCCCTGTCAAGGTCCTCAGTGTCTGATGTTACTGTTGAGGCCAAGGACTCGTCCTTGGGTACTGCGAAGCCTGGAGCTCTAAGGACAGGAGGCACAGCTCTGTTAGTGCACTGTACCCTCCACCAGTAAGGATGGTAAGCTTAGGGTACCATCGAACTCAGCACTGTCATCAGCACCAAAGCATTCTACTGAGCTGTTGATGTTGTGCACCTTAATCCAGCCATTGGTACCAATGCAAACAGCTCAGCTGGGGGTATCTATACAAGTGGGACCCTCTGTACTGAGCAAACATCAGTGCCTGACATCTACAACATTTGAGTTCACCCATTGTTGTTGGCACCATAACCTCCAGCTATGGCATCCAGTACCACAGGAGTTCTGATACCTGAGGGACCTCTGTGTCGGACGAACCAGAATCTCTGTTGTTGTCTGGTATTGCCTGTCTCACAATACTGAGACCTCGGTCTTTGTGTGGCCTCTCTGTGACACAGGACTCTTCTCATCTACGTTGGATGTCCCCCATGGGAGGATGCAGAGGACGACGACTCCCAGTCGAGCTCCTCAATTTCTGCCAGGAGTTCTCTTATGTACCCCTTTGGGAAACCGCCCTCGTACAGAGAGGACCTTGTGTGACACCAAGGATGGTGGAACCAACCTTGTATGCCACACCCGTTCCTTATGTAGTGGCCATACTGTGATGTGTGGCCTGCCTATCACCAGCAATTTAACAATCCACAAATACCTTCTCTCAGGGAGACCAGGGTTTCGCGACCTCCTGTACCCCAGGACAGGAGATGTTTGAAGAGCATGAGGCTAGGGCAAATGAGGAAGTTACCCCTGAGATTCCCATTTCACGGTCATTGCCGAAAGAAGCAGTTATGCCTCCACCACCTTCCATGGCTGACAACTTCAGACAATTTCAGGACTTAATTAGAAGGGTAGTTGACACCTTCCAGATCTCTCTGGAGGAGGTGTAAAATCCACAGCACAAGCTGCTAGATATTTTGCAGTCAGCAACACCCTCCAGACCAGCACAACCTGTTAATGAGGCTCTCCTGCTTCCAACTAAGATGGTATGGCAGACACTGACCGCTGTTCCACCAATGTGCAAAAGGGCGGATAAGAAATACTATGTGCCCCTTAAGGATTCAGACTTTTATTTTCCTATCCCCCACCTAACTCATGTGGTCATGGCCAAATACAGCCTTACTAATTACAACAAGTTCATGGCATTTATTGAGTATCTGCTACACAACTGCAGGGAGGAATTCCAGTCCATAGTTGTGGAGAGTGAGCTATTGGCCAGAACAGCTCTCCAAGAGTCCCTAGACTCTCAGACACTGCTGCCAGATCCATCTCCATAGAAGTAGCTGTGCACAGGACATCATGACTCGAACTTTCAGGGTTTCTGGTAGAGGTTCAGAACACTATAGAGGATCTCCTCTTTGATGTTCTTAAGCTTTTCTCATACACCACGAATGTCTCTCTGCACATGCTGAAGAAATCCAGGGCTACCCTATGTTCCTTGCTCATTTACATACCTTATGAGCAAGAAACATTTTCTGAGGGCACAGACTCCTCAGACATCATGCCATGCTCAGTTTTTGGGGTACCGCAGACCTGCAGAACTCCCCAGAAAGAGAGACTGGTTTAAAGGAAGAGGGACACCCAACCACCCTTCATGACCACCCAAGCATCATCTAAATAGTAGTTTTGATGAGTTGAGAGTTTGAATCCTCCCGCTCCTCTGATTTTACAGTTGTCCTTTAACCTTCTCTTTGGAGACTGTCTTGTCCATTTCCACCAGGCTTTGGAGTGAATCACCAGTGGCTCTTGGAGGTCATAGGCTATGCCATGCAGTTTCTGGCACTTCTTCCCTTTCACCCCCTTCAGGGGCCCCTCTCACAAACTTCTACTAAGGCAAGAGGTGGAGACTGTCTTCCGACTAGGAGCAATGGAAGTGGTCCCTTCCACTTACAGGGGCAGGGAGTTCTACTCAAAATACTTCCTAGTACCAAAGAAAGATGGAGGTTGGAGGCCGATCTTAGATCTGAGACAGCTGAACAAGTTTGTGACACCTCAAAAGTTCAGGATGGTGACTTTAGCAACTATAAATCCTTCACTAGATGCGTCTGATGAAGTGGGCATTCACCCACGAAAGCTTATGCTTCAATACTTCTGTTAGTCTTAAAGGTGTCACAGGACCCTCTGTTGCTTTTTACAGATTCAGATTAACACGGCTACCTCTCTGATACTTGTCATGAGAGGAAGGGGATTGGTTTTCATTCCTTGGCTGACAAGATGCCTATTTCCATATAACTATACGCTCATCACACAGCAGAGATGACCCAGGCCTGCTGATTGGAGGGCGGGGAAGCAGAGTGAAGGCAGCTGGCTTCAGCAGTGCTACTGAGCATGCTTAGTCCATGTGAGCATTTTCAGTACAAGGCAAGCAGCAAATCGGGGGGGGAGGGGTGTTGTGACCCCCACATACTCCATTTCCTCCACCACGTGTCACCTCTGTCACACAGGAAATACCTACGATTCACCATAGTCTAAGATCATTTCCAGTATGAGGCCTACCCTCATCTCCAATGGGATTTTCAAAGGTTCTGGTGGTAGTGGTCGCTTAGCCTTGGCAGGAAACGATTCTTGTCCTCCCATACCTTGATGACTGGCTACTCAAGGGCCATTCTTTCAAGGCAGTGTTATTGTCCACCCAGAAGATGCTTGCTCTGTTCAAAGAGTTGGGCCTACAACTGACTGTAAAGAAATCTACACTGGTATCAGTACAAAGGATGCAGATTATAGGGGCGTTCTTGGACTCAGTGACAGCCAAAGCGCACTGCTCTTTAGACAGATTTCTGGCCATGTCAAGACTGTCAGGGACAATTCAGGGAAGCTCACAACCACAATAAGGAACTGTCTTCAACTCTTGGGCCATATAGCAAATTGCACCTTGTGACCAATCATGCAAGGCTTTGCTTCCACTGCTTCCAGGATTGGCTAAGAGCTGTCTCTTCTCCAACCAGGTACACCTTGGACGGGAGGGTAACAATCTCCTTGCACATAAAGACCTCACTAAACTGGTGGAAGGAGCATGTCTGTGCAGGCATCCTTTTCTGTTGCCCAACCCTATCAGTGACTCTAAGAACCAGTTCATCCAGAACAGTTGACCCAGAACTCCACTGGCCATCACCTCAGCTTAAACCTCTCCAACGCATCATCAGTGATCTACAACCCATCCTGGACAATGATCCCTCACTTTCACAGACCTTGGGAGACAGGCCAGTCCTCGCCCACAGACAACCCACCAACCTTAAGCATATTCTCACCAGCAATCACGCACCGCACCATAACTCTAACTCAGGAACCAACCCATGCAACAAACCTCAATGCCAACTCTGCCCACATATCTACACCAGCAACACCATCACAGGACCTAACCAGATCAGCTACAACATCACCGGCTCATTCACCTGCACGTCCACCAATGTTATATATGCCATCATGGCCAGCAATGTCCCTCTGCTATGTACATTGGCCAAACTGAACAGTCACTACGCAAGAGGATAAATGGACACAAGTCAGATATCGGGAATGGCAATATACAAAAACCTGTAGGAGAACACTTCAACCTCCCTGGCCACACAATAGTAGATGTAAAGGAAAAAAACTTACAGCAAAAAAACTTCAGGACCAGACTCCAAAGAGAAACTGTTGAGCTCCAGTTCATTTGCAAATTTGACACCATCAGATCAGGATTAAACAAAGACTGTGCATGGCTATCCAACTACAGAAGCAGTTTCTCCTCCCTTGGTGTTCACACCTCAATTGCTAGCGAAGCACCTCATCCTCCCTGATTGAACTAACCTCGTTATCTCCATACTGATTTATACCTGCCTCTGGAAATTTCCATTACTTGCGTCTGATGAAGTGGGCGTTCACCCACGAAAGCTTATGCTCCAATACTTCTGTTAGTCTTAAAGGTGCCACAGGACCCTCTGTTGCTTTTTACAGTTCATCCATGTTAGGATTCCTGTTGGGGAGCCAACCTCACAGTTCAGGGTAGGTGGACAGAGCATGAAACCAGTCTCCACATCAACCTGTTGAAGCGCAGGGTGGTCAGGAACACTTGTCTCCATTTCCTGCCATCATCAGAGGCAAAAACGATCAGGGTCATGATGGACATGTCCTGCATGTTTTACATCAACAAGCCTTGATGGCATACCCCCTTTATCATGTGTTTTTTTTTAATAAGATGTCTTTACATCCACATCCTAAGTTCCTCCCAAAAGTTGCATCAGATTGTCATCTTAACCAATATATCCATCTACCAGTGTTTTTTCCAGAATCTCATAGTTCTCAACAGGAATCCTATTTCCATACCCTGGAATTAGAAAGGCCTTGGCCTTCTACCTAGGGATGACTAAGCAGTTTATGAGATCACCTAGACTCTTCATATCCTTCTCAGATAGGTCTAAGTGGGCTCCTATTTCTGCTTACAGGCTTTCAAAATGGATATTGGGCTGTATCTCTGGCTGTTATGAATTTTCAGGTACTCAGCCCCTCCCACCGCGGCCTCCCCCCGCACGGGGTGAGAGTGCATTCAGCAAGATTACAGGCAACATCTACTGCATTTTTGAAGAATATCCCAGTATATGAGATTTGTAGAGCCGCTACATGAACTTCAATCCATAGGTTTTTCAAAGCATTATGCCCTGCTCCATGCCCTCAGATCCAATGCGACACATAAGAACAGCCATACTGGGTCAGACCAAAAGTCCATCTAGCCCAGTATCCTGTTTTCCAACAATGGTCAATGCCAGGTGCCCCAGAGGGAACAAACAGAAGAGGTAATCGTCAAGTAATCCAACTGCTGTCGCCCATTCCCAGCTTCTGGCAAACAGAGGCTAGGGGCATCATCCCTGCCCATCCTGGCTAATAGTCATTGATGGACCTATCCTCCATGAACTTATCCAGTTCTTTTTTTTAACCCTGTTATAGTCTTGGCCTTCACAACATCCTCTAGAAAGGAGGTTCACAACATCCTCTGGTAAGGAGGATGCAGTATTGTTTTTCAGTTCTGAGCCATGGTCCAAAGCCGCCCTCCTAGGGATACTGCTCAGAAGTCGTCTGAAGTGGAGCACTTACAGGGACACTACTCAAAGAAGAAGAAAATGTTACTCATCCTGTGCAGGAACTGTAGTTCTTACAGTGCTAAGATGTCCTATGGGTGCTCCATTACTCACCCTCGTTCCCCTCTGCTTTGGTTGTTCCGTAGAGGAGGAGCTGAGGGCATTTTGCCTCACACCTCTATATAGCCTCAGTGTCTGCCATGAGAAGGCATAGGGCATGCACATGAGCTAAACGGACACTGCTAGCTAAAAATCACCGATCAAGGGCTTGAGGCACATGAGCACCTGAAATGGAGCACCCATATGGGGACACATCTCAAAGAACTACAGTTACTGCACAGGGTGAGTAACATTTCCTTTTTTTGTAATTCATGCCTTCAAAGAGGGCACTAGAATTATGGCTGTTTCTGCTTTACATGGGTGTGTGCAAAGTCGAGTGTCTGTCCAAGGTTCTCCCTGGCTTTTAGTGTTTTTATTTATATTTAGCAATAGTTAAGGTGAAGACTAGTTTCTTTTATTCAACTGGATTGCCGGTTAAGTAGCTGACTTTTTAATCATCAACATGTGAACATTTTAAAAATGTTAAAGTATGTAGTTTTAAAGTTGCTATGCAAAAGCATCAGTCTCATTAAGTGTGTGCACTCTGAACATCTGATCTGGCTGATAACACAGTGCCTGCTCTCCATATGGCTGCTGCATGTGATAGCAAATACACCATGCACTGTAAAAGGGGAGAGTTTACTATGAACTTCAATGGCAATATGAAGCAAAATACTATAGCCTTATAACTGAGAGCCTTGAAATGAGTGAGTCCAGTATTTATTTCAAATTTTGTAGTAATTCAGAAATAACTGTCTGAGACAGTGTTGTATATAGCAGAGTACTTTCTCTTAGATATGTGACATGACATCTGTAAAAGACATACATATAGTAAAGGAAGTCTAAAGTGGTGTAAATAAACATCTCTAAAGATTTTCTCCATCCATAATATAGTTCAACATACCTTTTGATGTGAAATTGCAACAAATGCACTAACCTCAAATAAGTGAGAGGTGAAGGAAAATGTGATAAACTAAGAAAAAAATGACATACGATGTTATGTATTCCCTCACACAAAGTTTGGAATTAAGCAATATATGTAATAAAAGTAAACCACTTATCAATACTTATGATCTTGCACAGTGATCCTCTGAAAACCTGGCAATTGATATTTGTGCCTCAGGGTATTGTCAAAAAATAATTTCTCTCCTTAAAGTTGCATTCAGAATATTTATAAGCAGGGTGTAATTTTTTTTTAAGTTATCTCATATTTTGCATTAACAAAAGCAAAAATCTTCATGTATCCCACACAGTATCAGGCATTTACAGTAATCATTTGCCATTTTACCAAAACCAATTCATAGTATAAACTCCACTTTAAATGCTTTTATAAAGTATCTCCGTAATTGAATTTGACATCAAGCTTTGGGGCAATATGGCTTTTCTCCTTCTCCTCTGTCTTAATTTTCCACCCTTCAATGGGGAAAGCATGAAAAATGCAGCAACAGAGAGATGGGGGGAGAGAGAGAGAAACTTCCATTTTCCATTTCATATATGCCAAATATTACTTCAGCCATTTCTACAACACTGTAGGTGGAGGAAGACCAAAGTGGCTTAATAATTTCAGCAGCGTCTGTGGCCGAAACAATAAAGGTATATAAACAAAGCACATGGTTTGTGGCTTTTACAAACAAAGGAAGCCTCTCTGTTGCTCCCATAGATCACACTAACAACTCCTTTCTTTTGATGATTTGCCATGTGCCTTCATGTAGGTGGAAACCGGAGAGGAGGAAACGCAGCAGCAGGTCGATGCTATTTTTCAGTTAAATCTGGTTATTGTTGCCTGCCATTGTTAGTGTTTTGAAGCTTCTGTAGGTTTTGTCTGAATAGTGGCTTTTGTTCTTACCATTTATCCTCCTGTTTATTTTTTAAACTCTGTTATCGATCTGAGGGTCCTTTTTGGTTACTTGTTGATACATTTTATGTTCATTTTGCTTTCTTGTGTGTGTGGTTTAATTTCACAGAACAATTCCTTGAGAGTAAACGGGGAAAATATTTATGTCAGACATAGCAATTTAATGTTGGAGGTTTGTATAACATAAGGAACACTTTCTGTTCTCCTGGGCTGCCAGGCTGCATGGGATGGGAGGTCACCTGCAGGCTGTTATGGACACAGTGCATGAAATGCATGGGGAAATGCAACTTGGAGATGCATGTTGTAAATTCTAGTTTTTCCATAAAGGAACAGCTTGTAAGTGTGAATCTGCTAGAAGTTTTCAAAGTGGCAATTGGGAATAATAGCCCTGTTTAGGTAATAAATCAAATTCATTGGTCCATTAATTACCCTAAAATGGGATTTTTACTTGCCACACAAACCTACTACTTAATGTGTACCTCATGTAGGCTGTAGTTTAAGGCTCTCACTTAATGTTTTTCATTTTCTTTTCTGACACGTGTGTACTTGAAATGTGAGCTGGTGTGCTCTGGAGGAATAAGCATAGATTCGTAGATTCCAAGGGCAGGTGGGACCATTGTGATCAACTAGTCTGACCTCCTGTATAAGATCTGCCATGGAACCAACCTCTCCAACATAATTCCTAGATCATATCTTTTAGAAAAATATTTGATCTTGATTTAAAAATTGTCTGTGATAGAGAATCCACCACAACCCAGGGAAAAATGTTCCAATGCTTAACTACCCTCGCTGTTACAAATTTACTCACAATGAGGGAAGTCCCATAATCTTGAATTTCTAATCCTGGCTCTGCCAGTGACCCACTGTGTGGCTTTAGGCAAATCACTTAAAATCCTGTTTTAGTATTCCCATTTTTTGAAATGTGAATAATTCTTATTTTCTAAAGAATTAATTATTAGTGAGGATTAATGTTTTGTAAATGGCTTTGAATTTGGAGCACTATTTAAGTATGGTTATTATTTATTATTGGAATAGAGACATTTTGTTTTAATAAATAATTAGTTTGTACAGTTCATTCATGCTGGAATATATTATGGCAGTACCTCTTGTAGCAGTCAGTTTAGTTTGTATGGTAATGAATAACTGAAAGTAAACTAACAAAACTTGCACAAAATATATAGAAAAATCCTATCCTATGTCTATTTAGCCTAGCCCATCCAAATGGGGCTATCGGGAATTCCCTCTGTCACGAAAGAGCTTATCTCTTATTTAATGACTGTAGTATTCATACAGTAATATGAAGATTTGTAGATTACAGTAACTTGACTAATCTGTTGTTGCTTTTGGCACCTTTTGATAACTGTTCAAAATTTATTTTTGCATAATTTACTAAAACAACGAAAGCATGTTCTTCATAACCTTGCTTTGAACAAGTCCAAGAAATGTGCCTAGTTTCTCAAGCCACAATAATTGTTTACAACAACCCGTAAAAATGTCATTGGCTTCAGTTTAATATCACTGCCGTTCTATGGAATTGCTGTGGTATAACCTGTGTTTTTTATATTCCACCAATAATTAAGAAAACTTCTTTTTGTTTAAACCAAACAGCTTTTTAAAAAATCTTGAAATAGATGCATCCAGGACCCAGGCCTAAATTTTTAGTATCAAATTTATTTTTTACAGGTTTACTTCAGAATTGACAATGAAACAAAGTAGAAACTGATTAGTCAGTATCACTTTCTGATTTTCATGCACTAGTACAGTTCTGTGTTATTTGTGTTGTAAACACACAGAGGTACAACGAGGAGTCCAGTGGCACCTTAAAGACTAACAGATTTATTTGGGCAAAAGCTTTTGTGGGTAAAAAACCCACTTCTTCAGATGCATGGAGTGACAATTACAGAAAAAGTGGTAACTCCCTTCTCTTTGTGCCAATATATATTTATGCCCGTCTCTGTAATTTTCACTCCATGCATCTGAAGAAGTGGGGTTTTTACGCATGAAAGCTTAAGCCCAAATAAATCTGTTAGTCTTTAAGGTGCTACCAGATTCCTTGTTGTTTTTGTGGATACAGACTAACACGGCTACCCCTCTGATACTGCAGAGGAACACTTTCAAATCCTAGCCAAAATGTTTTAGTAAAAATTCAGACACATGTTTTTTAAGTAACTACATAACGCCTTTTTTTATGAAAACTAAATCTTGGGCCTACATTATTAAATATTATCAAAAGTCCAAATACTTTTCTTAGTTACTGTAGGTACTTTGATTTCATAGTACACTTATTTTTGGGTCTCAATTCTAAACTTAATTGCTGGCTGTTGAACTTGTAAAGTCAACTACTCCGATGTCTGTGTTTGCATACACAAAGTAGTTTTTTTTCACAAGATGAGGAATGGTATGAAGTGAAAGATTATGCTTGCTGTATGTAATTTGCTCCTCCTGCATAAAGCCCAAGTGTTTAGGTTATATGCAAGTGAAGTTTCAGAAATGTTGGGGAATTGAACTCTACTTCCCAAACCAGGGCTAATGAGGAGGTTGCTGCATAGTCCCAATCCCCAGGCCTGTTCCTCCACCTTGTAGCCTGGAAGAGCAGTTATAGCCCTTTGATCCAAGTTGCACAATGTTAGGGTCAATGGATCCTTGTAAAAATAGAATCTGTTACTTACTTAGAGCTTATTGTCACCTCCTGTGCTAGTCTGCATGGGCTAGCTCAGACTCCCTTTTTGGTATGTAGATGTACACAGGCTATCTCTACATGGTTGTTCTGTCTGCCATTGCTTCAACACACAACAGGTTAATAGCAATCTTAAACCCTGATCCTGCATATAATTATGTTCCTGCTTAACTTTATAAGCAATGAGTAGCATTGCCTTTAATGGGACTACTCATGTGTCTTTGGACTTAATACAGTATCCATATTTATAAGTCCTTTATTTTTGGCTTAAAGTTTCTTAAGAAACATACTTACATGTTTATGACAGTTCTTGTGTTGAGCGCTATTTACTTCCATTAGCATTATTGAGGGTTACTATGTTGATCTTGGTATTCTTGCTTCAGTTTCTTTAACTTTCAAGCAAAAGCCAGCAACTTTTTTAAAATAATTATTTCAAAAATTTGGTATCTTCATATTGAGATAAAAATAGTCCTTTGTTTAGTGATAATTAAAAGTGGTTTTTTTTCCCCTGTACATATAGTTGTGACAGGAACAATATAGTGTGGCCTTGTTCCTAAAAGGTAATACAAATCTGAGTCTTTTATGGTCTTAATCTTTTTTTAAAAATGTACCACAGTAGAATGGCTCTTGAGACAAGGCACTTTTCTTGCTTTGACTTTTTTTAAGAATAAGTTTGCTTTTGCTGTTGTGTTTTGTCCTACTGTTTTTTACATTGCACATTGCTAGGACCTGGATAAGACCCAGGACGACTTACTGAAACATCAGGCTAGCATTAGTGAACTCAAGCGCAATTTCATGGAATCCACACCTGAGCCACGCCCCAATGAATGGGAAAAGCGGCGTATCACACCTCTGTCTCTACAGACACAAGGGGTATGTCATTGCAGACACTTGTCAGCATGCATTTCCATACAACTGTTTAGAAAATATAATAAATGTAAATTGCCCTCCTATATTAACGTTTTCTTTTGTTTGACTGTAACATTTTTCTTTATACTAAATACCCATTAACATTTTGTTACTTACTTTTGGTCCAGTCTTTAAATAACTTGTTTGAGTTTCAGTATGAGAGAGTAACTCCGAGCAAAGCAGTTGAAACAAGGATTGGGCTTTATTCTGGTTTAGGACTGCTGTTCTTACAAATTGGTTTTACAGCAGCTGTAAAATTGTGAGAAAAAAGTTTCCATCTTTAACTCTGCTTAGGCAGTTACATGTAAACAGCTCTCAAGCTCATGTTTAAACTTGGTTCAGTAAGAACATACATGATAAAATATTTGATAATGTCAGGTGTTTTTCAGGCAGTAATATGCCATAGCTGTTAAGCTGTATTCACTTTTTAAGACCACTCGGGCTTATGGCTAACTTTTTTTTTTAATAAAACTATAAAAAAGATTGAGAAGGTTTTCATGTCTCTTGATAGACAGCACCTTGAACTAGCAATTTAGAAAGCGTTGTTTCCAAAAACTGCTACATGTTTTTGGTCAGAGAACTAAACACACAAGTTGTTGTTATGGTTCAAAAATGCGTAGTGATTTTACAACACTTTAAATCTGCTTCTGATTTTATAAAGACTAAATAGTTGCTCACAAGCATCTATCAATCTGTCTCTGGACCTGACCTCATTTTCCCTCTGATAAGTGAGTGTGCTATCCTGATTATTGCTCCAGGAAAATTAATGGTTCTTGAGACTACAAGATATGGGAACTTTTTAAAATTCCCGCAGGTTAAATTTGCTAAATACAGTCAAATTTTTTTTTTTTCATATTAAGGCCCCAACTCAGCAAGGTGTACTAAGCATTTTTAACTTTAAGCACATGAGAAGTCCTGGTAAAATCAATGGACTACTCATATGCTTAAATATCTTGCTGAATTGGGTCCTTGGTTGCTCACTTGAAAAAAATCTCCCAACAGATCATTAGCAGACTGTTTAACTTAACTTTTTAAGTTGTTGGCCTACATGTCACTGCCAGGATATGGTTACTCAGACTTTGCAACATCACAATATACTTGTAAACAAAAATTACAGCCTCCTTTATGATATTGCAGAAATGTGGATGGATTTATTGTCAGTATTTTGCTGATAAATATACTTGCTCCAATATAAAAGGGACTACATATAATATATCAGAGTGGCTTATTTTATTTTGTGTGTGTGTGTGTTTTTGTGTCAAATTAATTTATATTAAGGAGGAGGTAAATACAGGTATTACATGTTCCTCTATCTGCATATTCCTGCTACCTGTAATGCTTGTGCTGCTTTCAGGACAATTTGTTTTCATGTTTTGTATGATGATGTACGTCCGTCTCATTATTTGTTGATTTATGTTGGTTTTATAAAACCAAAAACTTCCAAAAACTTAATAGAAAAAAGGAGACCACATTTTCCAAAGGAAAAAACCTCCTGTGAAGGAGAAGCAATGGACTGCAGTGACATGGATTACTGAGGCAAAAACAGAAGAAACTATCCAGGTGGCTACCTTCAAACCTTTAGCGGATTTTTTGAAAGCTTTGTTGTATTACCTGAGTTAACTAGATCACTTTTTAAAAAATGTGTTTAAACCAATAAAAAACCTAACTTTGAGATGATGTTTAAGCTCTCCATATAAATCAGTGTTGGTTAAACAAAGGTGTCGATCTCTGCTATCAAACTGGCTTTGAAGTTCTAAGTAATTAATACTTTTTTAAAAGGCAACAATATAATACACTGATTTTCTTATCACTGAAAACATTGTGGTATCTTTATTTGTTTAGGGTAACAGAGAAACATGCATTTCCATACCAAAATGCACTTTCTGTAATTGTTCAACACTCTACAGGGAATAAATCACAGTTCTGTGACCACTGCAGCTGTTCTGCAAATCAA
Organism: Trachemys scripta elegans; assembly: GCF_013100865.1. Taxonomy (NCBI): domain Eukaryota; kingdom Metazoa; phylum Chordata; order Testudines; family Emydidae; genus Trachemys; species Trachemys scripta. The sequence goes on from NC_048300.1 coordinate 107,406,105, forward strand.
TAATGCTGGGGAAATAGGTTCATTCTGAATACTCCCTTAGATTTAAATGTGTGTTCACCTCTCTGCCTGTTTGCCCATATGTAAAATGAGAAAAATGATTCTTCCTTTAAGTGCATTGAGATCTATTGATGAAAAGTGCTATACAATAGCTAAGTATTATTTATTACTATGAAGTAGCAATTGCCATGCTACTACTAATCAGATCACCTTTGACTTGTTTTCAACTAGACATTTGGAATCAGATTAAAAACAAAGAACAAATGCCTTGTTTCAGTAACACACAATGCATAAAATATTTTGCTGTGTTGCCAATTGTGACAAGCAGGGAGTGGGGATAGGAAACTTTCTAGCCTTCTAATAATAATGGCACCTGCTTTGAGCCCTAAAATAAGAAAATAGTACTGCCTTTTTTTATGGAGGAATAAAATATTCGTTTCCACCACACCATGCCCCCTTCCATTTTATCATCCATATAGTATTAGGTTGGCCAGTAGATTGCTAAATCTTGTTCCAGGTTTGAAACACTTCCATAGCAATTTTGCAAAATGGCATTAAGCATGTGTGTATATACCTTTAAGTCTTAAGTAGAGCACTGCCATTTTCCTTATTGGGACCTACTTCCTCTCCCCACTGCTCCATTGAAAGTACACGCTAATTAACTGTATTCTCTATGCGTGAGAGAAATTTTACATTTGGTTAACACTATTTGTACCACCATCCTTTTGATTGCACAACATCTGTGACTTAATATTTATGAAGGAAAACTATGGTTATAACCCTCTTATGTCTTGAATGTCCAGTACCATCACAGTCACTCCCCTTTTTAACCAAAAAAATAAAAATAAAATAAAATAAAATTCATATTGGTTTGTTTTGTACACTTAACCCAAAGGATTATTTGATGCTAACACAGAGTATCTACAGTGGATAACTATTGTACAGTTTTTATATTTTGATGAAGGCTTCCAATTTTAGGTATACATTGATAATAGTAAAAGTCTGCCAACCTTCTCACTTGCCAACTGGTCACAGTAGAAAAAACATCAGTTCTGACACTAATGCCAATCTACTTGCTCTCATAAAATATGTCTACACAGCCAAAGCTGTGCATGGGCTAGCCTACTCAAGCTTGCTTGAATATAGCTAGCACAGTAATAACAGTATACACAGCGTGGGTCTGCGCACAGTTGGTACAAGCCTGGCACAGACCCTGGGCACATATTTAGCTCTCTAGCCTGCGTTGAAGCATGCGCTGCACTGTTTTTACTATTATTGTTAGTTGGATTCAAGGTTGCTCGGGTAGGTTAGCCCATATACAGCTTTGCTGTGTAGACAGGCACATACAACCACAAAGGTTAGAAGGGCTAAAAAATTGGTGGTAGTAAACTGCAAACAAATGGTGTGCGTATTTGTGTACACATACAAAACTACAGCCGGAGTGTGTTTGTCAACTCTGATTCACTGAAATAACAGCATGCTGTAGGAATACAGTTTAGGGATTAACCAGAGGGCCATGAGCCTGCTTGCCTGCATGCAGGCTGAAGTCAAAAGTTCTGAAGGTCTCTGGTTGTGTATATGAACTTTTGTCTAAAGTAGCCACAAAAAAGAAAAAAAGTAGTTATCTCCTATGAATGTCAAACACAATATTAGGGTAAAATTAATCAACTCCCATCCAAATTTGCCATGACTAACTTGAAAATATGCTGTAATTTTACTATAGAATGTATATAGGAGTCTTTCTTCCTCTTTTTTCCTTTCTCCCACTTGCCATATATGTAGTATGTGCAACAACACAGTCCACTGAACAAGTGTTCAGAGTCTATAACACAAGTTCTTTGTGTCCACAGTTTGTTAATAAAATATTTGCTTAAAATACAACTTTGTCCTAAAGTGTACTTTGGGTTGATCTTGCGGCATACAAGATCCTAAGCTAGAAAGAAATTTGCTGTAGTCAATAAATACCAAATTTATTCAGCTGCTAAGTTGCACCAGTATCAAAATATTAATTATTGTACTGTTTTTATGTTCTCAATCTTATACAGCACAAACTCACATTTTAAAAATAAAATTTAGCTTTTAATAGGATATAACATCATGGGGTATTTTATTGGGAGAGGGAACTGAAACAAATGAGAGATTCAGCTTTAAAAGACTGCTGCTATGTAGACATTGTAATATTTTTCAGATATATAATAAAAATAGTGAACTATATATTGAAATACAGATTCGTAGAATTGTGTGGCAAGAACTATAGGTATTCTATAAATATCCTTAGTACTTTAAAAGAAGTATTTGGATAAATATGTATTTGCCCAATAGATGGGAGCAGCTCTAAAATTTTTAATGCTGAATTCTTGAGTAAATACACATTTGATTCCTGATTAAAGTATTTGTTTTTAAAAACAGCCTTTTGAAGTTAAGGTGAACAAAATCTCTTTAAATAACCATCAAAAGTAGAAATCTGCAGTTATGCCAAGTCCTGTGTTCAGGGCTAATGCCCCAAGGGGAAACAGGGAAGGTATTAAGAATGAATTTAAAAATATTCCTAATATTGAATCTGAAATTCAGTCTAAAAGAAAACTAGTCCTGTTCTGACAGTTATGGGAAGGTTTTGTTAATCCTTCCTTTTATGTTTTTTATATATATATTTACAATCTGAAATAATGTGTAAGAGTAAATGAAGTGGGGAATATATCATATTCTATCATGGCTAAATATTGTCGTTTCTTTGGCACACAGCAAGTTTTTGTCATTAAAGCTTGTCATATTGTCATATTTTTCCTTTTAAGGGACACATTTTAGTTTTTCCTTTGATCTTGTAGAATTATTTCAGAAGCAAATCCTTCTGTGTGTGCTATTTGTTTTCTTTCTTGCCTAACCTCTCCTTTCTTCTGTAGATCATTGCTGTTGTGTCTCCCACTATTTTAATTCTTTGCTTTCCATTTTATAACTTGTCTAGAGCCTAGAAGAGGAAATAACGTCAATTTTATTTAGTAAAGAGGGCTTTTCCACTAGCATGAAATCTACCTTCACTTCATCCACCGCATGGACAGCAGAGGGCACTGTTGTGAAAGATAATGTACCTTCTGAAATGCTTTCTGCCTCACCCTTCTTACAACTGCCTGAGGTGCTTTTTTGCTTTATTTCCCTGCTATAATGTCAACATATACAGAAATGGGTATTCACTAACATGTCAGATAAAATTTGATGCATACATTTTTATCATCTAGTAATGAAACGGGATGCCCTATTTGATGCCATGTGTCCCTAAGAAAATATGTATATTATATATTTTATATAAAAGACAATAAATATAGAGGAGAAATAGATTAACCACAAATACAAACTAGGTTAAGTTTAATGTTAAAATTTAGACATAGACCCACAAAACCAAAAATCTGCATGAAGGTAACCTTTTATTCAATCCCATTGTGTCAAAGCAATTCAGCAAATCTTAACTTTTATTAGGGTGAGGGAGTATCACTTGGTAAACTAGAGGCTTAATCCTCTATTCTTTCCATTTGTAAAATATCACTTGACTCCCATTTTTGATTCCCTGGGAGAGCTGGATCAGGCCCTGTACATACTGCAGTTTGTAAACAAAACAGGATTAAGTCACAGATGGTGTGCTGGTTTTAATGATTTTTGCTTTTGTGCATATGATCCTGAACATTGCTTTAGTGTTTTTTTTTTTTTTTTGTTTAATTTTCATGGCTATTTAAATCTGATAATTCTTTTCACATAGTATGACAATACATGCATACCCATCACAAATTGTTTTGTTATGGCACAAATACTAATAGAATTTCTTTAATCTCGCATTTTGGGTTATCCAAATGAGATTTTAATAGGGTTTTCTTGGTAATCTTGAAATATGGTCCCTTTGACATTCTCACATCAGAGTATTCTAAAAGTTCTCGTTGTGATATTCTATTGCAATTTATAAAATTATTGAAAGGATCTGCCAAATTCCTTAAAGCAACAGACCAAATAAAGTCCAGTCATCAAAACATTTATAAATGGAAGGGGGGGTGTGTGTGTGTGAGAGAGAGAGAGAAACTGACACTGGAATAGTGTGTGAAGACTTTTTTTTCTTTAAGTTTTGCTTGATGACTGATTTAACTATTTTTGCAGTAAATAATTGATTGCCGCAGTAGGAAGCAGCCTTGGCTGATGTTTATGCTTCTGTTCCAAATCTTTTTGGTAAAGATCTTGCATGATTCTAATGGTATCCAAACCCTTAAATAGGTATTTTACAAACTAGATTAAAGAATTGCTTGTAGAAAACAAACAACTGTAAATTCTGTATGGATCTTGAATCGAACAGTTATACCCACAGAGTTTTCAGAATGCATACATTTTAAAACTCTTTTTAGGCAGACAGTACTGTGTCATCAATAAGGGTTAATGAAAGTGTGTCTGCATGTTTTGTCTACGAGATGTTAAATGTGTGTGTCATCTGGTGTTTAAAACACGTATTGATTTGTGTCCTCTGGTTGCTTTTTGTTTCACAGAAACTTCCTTCCAGAGCAGAACGGCCTTGCACTGGAGCCAGCGATGCTGATAAGGTTCTACTGATTTTTCCATAGTTAACTCGGGTCTGACATTTCTGATCCACCTTCATTCTTTCTTTCCTTTTTTCAGTTAACCATCACAGTCACCATTGTTCTCTACATGACATGAACCAGCCATCAGTTCATTTTGTTTTCATCATTTTGATTTATTCATACACTGTACTTTTGTTTTTCTTCATCCGTGTTTTTTGTGCAGAGTTCACATGAGACTCTGAACGTAGTGGAAGAGAAGAAACAGGCAGAGGTGGGGATAGAAGAGACTGTAGTCATAGACGAAATCAACAGAGGGAAAATGCAAGCTGTCACTGATGCTGGGGAGACCCGTAAGGTGGAACATGTGTCAAAAAAGGACTCTTATTCATTGTCATCAGATAGCAGCAGCAGCAGTAGTGAGAGTGAGGATGAAGTGGTGGGAGAGTATCAGCCCCATCACAGGGCGGCTGAGGACACCATAAGAGAAGAACAAGAAGAAAATGAAGATGCCAAAAGAATGGAGGAGTGTGCAACAAAAATAATACAGAGTGTGGAACCTGTACAAGAAGGCAGTAAAGTAACAGTTGAGCACACGCAAGTTACAGCAAAGGCTTTGGCCCAGGAAAATGCAGTTGCCATTAAAACTGCAGAGACGAATGTAATGGAAGAGGGGAAGCAAGACCTGAGAGCAGAAGATGAGGAAGAACAGCTCAGAATAAACGGAGATGTGTCTCATGTTGACATTGATGTTGTGCCAAAAATAATTTGTTGTTCTGAGGTAAATGGTAGCACAGCTTGAGAACTAGATTATATAGAGATGTTATGTTCCTTGGGGTGGAAATATACCTGCCTTTCTTCTTCTCCTGTTCTCCCAGCTCTTCAGGTGTTCACCAAGATTCAAATCTTATGGAAGGGGGATACCACTGATGAGCAGTGAAACTCTGCCTACTTCAGTCATGGTTTCTAGCTTTTTGCTGGAATGAATAGGAATTGCCCAGTAAAGCAAACCTTTCTATGGCTGTACCATCTCCTTTTTTCCTTATTACATAATTTTTACTTTTATTTGAATGTCTTTAATGTTTTTAAGTCTTGTCTTGTCTGTTTTGTTGGCTGTTTTTGACACACCCATGACTTGTAGGTGTAGTTGGAAAGTTATTTAAATTATAAATGCTAAAAACAATTTTTCACAGCTTTTTTCAGTTTTTTTTCTTACTATCCACAGATTTTTTTCTTTCTCTAAATCTTTTTATTATGAAAGCAGTGCCTGGAATCTATATTGATACAAATTGCTGGGAGTGGTAAGAGCACCTACAGTTAAGGCAGGTTAGGCAGTAAGGGGATGGCACATCTATCGTTGCTTTATAGCAGTCTCCTCTAGTACCAGTGGAAGCCTGAAGTGGTTCCAGAAGGAATTATGGCCATCTGTTTTAGCACAGAAACAAGTTTAATGGGGTTAATCATTAGATGGACCTTTGAGGAAGGAGGAGTAAAGTGGAATGTAGAGGACCATGTACAGATGGTAAACTCTGTGAAGCTTTGGCCACTGGAGAATTCTTTTTGTGGTGTCACTCTTCAGTCATTTAAGGTTTTTCCTCATTGTACTCGGCTCCAGTTGAAGACCAGACCACCTTAATTTCCTCTTTTATGTGAATAGCCACAATTGTTCCTGTGGTTGAGAACGTGAGTAAACTAGTTTCTCCAAGGTTATGTTGGGCTCCACACATTCTTTCTAAGAATATAAGAAAAACAGGCCAGATCTTTAAGAGTATTAAGGCACTTAAAGATGCACATAGATGCTTAGTGGGATTTTCAGAAGCAGCTTGGTGCCTAACTCCCATTGATTTCAATGAGAGTTAGGAATCTAGGTTCTTTTGAAAATCTGACTAGATGTCTAATCTGGTCCATCATGTCTAAGACCATTTTAGTTTCTACTGACTTGCAGAGTTCTGGTTTCATTGCTTTTTGGTTCCCAAGCAGAGAATGCTACTGAAAAAATATCAACTACTACAAGGGCTAAAATGGCTTTTTAAAGTTTGCTTTCAGAGGAAAATAGTTGGTACCTAAACCTGATTCTAGACCTGTAGTTTAGCTATATGCTTTTTAAAATCCATAGACAGTAGTTTTGTCTACTCCAGAAGTTGCTTACATTAAAAAATAAAATTAAACTTTAGAAATGCTTAGAAAATATTGCAAGTTTTTATCCACTGTTAGGGAAATGTGTCAAATATTGTAGTGACTTCATTCTCCATTTTTAATGCAAGGCTTATTTTATGTAACACTGGCAACATTCTTCTGATGGAAGAAACTGTAGCTGAACTAAGAATCTCCCACTGATGGTCCTTCAGACATTTTTAAATAGACATCTGAAGTATTGAAGTGATGATAATCTGGTTTCAGTGTCTGCTACTGGCTAAGACATGAAACTTAGATCTCCTATGATTCTTGTAGAGCGGGTATTGATGGGCTGGTGTGCTATTTGTTTCTTCTTCTTTATTTTTCTCATAGTGGTTTTTGTGTGTGTATGTGGGAGACATTCTTAATATATATTCTATCACTACTGTGTTTTTGTTCTATTTCATTTTAGCCCACTATGCAAATCTTTGTTTTATGTCCCTTGGATTGATTTTATCCTATCTCTTCTACCACAGCCTCCGGTAGTAAAGACCGAGATGGTGACCATTTCAGATGCCACACAGAGAACAGAAATCTCCACCAAGGAAGTCCCAATTGTTCAAACAGAGACCAAAACTATCACATATGAATCTCCACAGGTACAGGAGCCATGTGATTTGGAATATCATTTATAATGCTGTTTACAAGTTGGCCTTTATGATTAACTCCAAATTTAAGAGAGATAACATATTAATGTTATTTTTTAACAAATCAACACTTCCCTATAGTGGCACTGATTATTTTGTTAGCGTGGAACAATTTTAAAATGACTCTAAGTAGACAGAAGAGCAAGTATCATTCTAACATTAAAGGTTTGGTTTTTAAAAAAAATCAAATAGAATAGGATCTGGTTGTCTAAAAATGTATGGGTTCCGAGATCTGACTTAACTCACCTCTGAGCTCCGCAAAGGGAAGAGTAACTTTGATTATAATTTTGTCCACAAAGGACATGTTAAAATGGTTGATGTGATTCAGCAAAACAGTTAGCTTTTATTCTAGAGTCGTCTAATGTGTATCAAACCTGTGTTTGTCTTCATATGGTCATTCTGTTTGCCAGCAAAACCATGCTGGCAGCATGGGGTACAGAACAGAGACGTTTCTGTTCCAAAAGCACTCTTCCACTTGAACTAAAGGAGAATTATGTAGGTATTAGTAGTGAATGTTGCATTAACTGTGTTTTGTTAAGCCACAAGTTTTAAATCCTTAGCATGAAAATGCACTTTTGTTTTCCTTTTCCCAACTGTCTACAGTTTGATGGCAGCGCAGGTGGTGATGCTGGTGTGCTGTTGAGTGCACAGACTATAACGTCTGAATCAGTTTCTACAACTACAACCACACACATCACTAAGGTAAAACTGACAACTTCTCTGTGCATAAAAAATAGCCCTGTCAAAATGTACATTGGTTCCTTCAAAATGATTACTCCTCACAAATCACTGAACAAATTTGATGTTTAAAATGGATCATGCCATTCCCAGTTCTGGGCTAAAATTGACTTCCCTAAACCAAGTCTTAGTGCAATATTACAGATGAAATCAGGAGGGAGAACTGGGGAAGAGAGAGAGAAATATAATCAGAGTTTGCGGTACCTGCAGCTGGTGTTACTTCTGGCTTTTGAGAGTTTTGGGGACACAGCCTTTACTGACTCTGTTCATCTCACTACTTGATTATCTTTGCTGGGGGTTCTGCCAGAGGAAGGGGTAATGAATGTGTCTGAGCTCTGGAGAAGCCCCACTAATGGAGTCAGCTCAGGGGATATGCTGAAACATTGGCTGGCTTCATTCCTCTTTACTCATCCTCTTAGGACTGCATTGATCAGTTTTTGTTACCTTTCTAAGCAGATTCTGCTACTGTGGACTTTGTGCCTTGGATTGCTTTAGAAACTGGGATATGCTAGGGCTGAATCAAGTCCTCAATGTTCAGCATTCAGAGAAAGTCAAGAAGCTCAAAGTCAGCAAGAAGTTGGGTCTATTTCCATTTCTGTCCTGTGTGACACTTTTCCAACTGACAAATGTTTTTTCATGAATGGTGAATAAACATGTTTTTGTTTTTAAAAGAGACATGCAAACAGAGTAACTGAATTCTGATGATTTTCTAATGCAGTTCTAGAAGGAAAAACCTCAAGAAGGACTCCAGTTCATGGTGAAACACAAAGGAAGAGGGGAAGTGAAAGGTGCACAGTAAATCCTATTTCAGGACAAGAATCTTAATTTTATTAGTAATTCAATGCTCACAGAATTAAGTTCATAATGGAATATCCTAAAGAGAGCAAAATATATTCACAGAATAGGTCAGGAGTGAAGGATGTTGGAAATTGTCCAGTGAAAGTCACCAAAAAATAAATTCTGAACTAAGAATTTAAGACTAAGTGTCTTATCAGAAAGTTTAGTGAGCAGCTCCTCTTCAACTTCCTGTTGCTTTTAGAATCCTTGAGCACCATCAGAATCTTGAAAAGCCATTGTGGAATAAAATGCCACCTCTTTTTCCAACAGAAAAATTCATTCTCTTATCAAATGTACAGATGGAGCTAAAAAAACCTATTAGAGAATATCCTTTTATTGAAAGGAGCCATATTTTTAAAATTAAATTAGATGATACTTTGTCAGCCAGGAGGTCAAAGAGAAGTATGGAAGAGCAATCTGATAGCAAATTTGCTACATCGCCATTATCAGCCTCTTTATAATTACAGTAAATTGTGGCCTTGGATTCCAAATATTCTAGGCACTTTCCAGTGTTGGCTCAAATTTTGCATCCAGAATTTTTCATTCATCTGTTTGAAATACAGAAACTGCCAAAAGGATTTGAATCTTCCTATGGAATTCTCAAAGGACTCATACTGGAATTATTTCCAGTATTTCTTATAACGCATTTCTCTTGATTAATGCAAAATAAAGTGGCTTAAAATTTTGTACCTCCAATCTCAATGTTGTTCTTGATTGCTATATGGAAGTCTTTCATAACTGTCTTCAAAGAACAATCGGTTTATTATAATCTCAAAGGAAGAACTTAATCTCATCTCTGACCAAATACTTATATAAAATACAATTTTATCATCTGTAGTATCTTCTGTACAAACTGTTTCCCAAAATGCCTTAACTTCATTTTTGTCTATTTAATGCTTTTCATCTGAGATTTGAAATCAGATGGTTAATTGATGAGGCAGAAAGATGCACGATGGCCGGAACTGCAGACGAGAGAGAATTTTGCACCGATAATGGTGAGATTGTGTGGAGAACAGTTGAGCTGAGACACAGCAGTTAAGGAAGTTTCAGGTAACTTGTCACTCACCAAGATGATGACAAAGACGACTGGAACCCTGATCTAACAGCCCCATTTCCATATCTGTCTAAACTTGATCTCAGATAATGTCTTAAGGACTCCTCTGCGGGTTGGTCTTCTTGGGCAACTTCCTCTTGGACATCATTGCTATACAGTTAACCATAAGAAAGAAAGGATGATTTAGATGTAGGACCAAGAATCTAACTGCAACCCTTTCACACCAACTCTGTTCCCACTTATGCACTGGAGAGTAGAAGTAGATGTGCTTTATGATTCTCCCTCCTTACCTATATGGAATCATTTTAAAGATGAATTTCTTTGTTTTGTGCCATCTGTAGACAGTAAAAGGTGGAGTATCAGAAACAAGGATTGAGAAGCGCATTGTCATCACTGGAGATGCAGATATTGACCATGACCAGGTGAGTACATATGCCGTTCCCTTTTACAGTATGCCATCCATGTCCCTCTAAGAGCTGGGCAATACAGAAAAGGAAGAGCTCAGCAGAATTCATAGGAGCAAGTAGATTCTGAGAACGTCAATTCCATCAACTAATTATGCTATCATATGTATTTCCTGGGAGGATCCTCAGTCTTCTGAGTGATGATGCAAGTTTTGATTAATATTAGGACACCAAGATCTTTCCCTTAATATCAAGAAAATATTTCATAGTGTGTTCATGTATATTAGCAATAAATTAAGTATAGGACTCAATTGGATTCCTTTGGAATCTTGCACAGATAAATTAATCTTTATTAGCACTAGGTACCCAAAACCAAGCACCATTTTTTTTCATGCTCATGAGAGAGAGGGCTTAGAATATTGTTTCACCTGTCCCATACCAAAAAAGACGTTGAAAAGTGGAGAACAGGAAAATCAGAAAAATGCAATTGTTTGTCCCTTGGGATCGTGATTGCTCAGATTATTTGCATAACTTTTCATTTAAGAGGCGATGGTGACAAAGCTAAAACAAAAAATCATTATCACTGAGTTATTTAGGCAAGAAAGTCTGCACTTTACATGATGTTGCACTGGAGCCAGTTTCTAAGTTGATGGCAGGTATACAAATCAACAAATAAGGATTTGATTTTCACTTCTTAATTATAATGTACTGAGGGCTCTGAGTAAATTTAATTTCAAATTTTGATGTGCCTGTAGTAAGTGGCTCATGACAAGTTCAATCTCTCCTTGAAGCTTGTAATTAAATGCCAGAGCTGTTTAGCATTAGGCATGGGTTTTGTCTACCCTGAGATGTATTTAATACATTTGGGACATCTGAAAAGGTCAGACAATACCTTAGCTTTAATAAAACTCCATTTATTCCCTCGGCTGTTCTCCAAGTCCTCCTCTTATATTGAAATAAACAGTATGAAGCAGAAAAATAAGTTGTAAGTATTGACTACACAGTACATTTTTGTACTAAAGTTCACCATGATATTTAGCTTATGACAAATTATAGATTCCTCTACCATTGACTCTGCAAAGCATCTATGAAGTTCATAATACTAACAAATTATACCATGGAAATTGATTCCTTCTTGACTGTTGGCATTGTACAGTAATTCCTCACTTAACGTTGTAGTTATGTTCCTGAAAAATGCGACTTTAAGTGAAACGATGTTAAGTGAATCCAATTTCCCCAGACAAAAGGGATTATATACATTTTAAACAATTTTAAACAAGCAATTTAATACTACGCAGGGGGGAGTAGTGTGCACGTGCTGTGTGTTTACAAACATACTGTAGATACAGTACAGTACTATAGTTGGGAGGTGCCCCTGCCTTTACCCTACATAGGCACAGCCCACTGGCACTGGAGATGACATGGCAGGCAAGGAGGCTGAAGGTGCTGTAGGAGAAGCACATTGTGCAGCAGCGGCAGCTTCCCCTATTCTGCAATCCTCCGCCCACCCACTCCCCCCTTCCTCCAAGCCCCCATCCTTGCCCTACCTCTTCTCCCCCCCACCTCCTCTCCCTTTACTTCCCACACTGCGTCCTCGCTCCTCCCCTCCCTTCTAAATACCACAAGCCAGCTGATTGCCCCAGGCAGGAGGGAGGGGGGAGGCGTGCTGAGGCCTTGCTCCGCCCCCCTCCCTCCTGCCTGGGGCAATCAGCTGGCTTGTGGTGTTTAGGAGAGAGGGGGGAGGAGCAAGGACTCGGTGCACAGGCTCCCCCTGCCTCCTGCCCAGGGCAATCAGCTGCTTGTGGCGTAGGGGAGGGAGGGGGAACTTGCGCATCGAGTCATCCCTCCTGCCCCCGAAATGCCGCAAGCCAGCTGATTGCTGCGGGGGGGAGGGAAGAGGGAAAAGGCACTGATCCACGGGATCTGGCAAGAGGTGCTGGGGTGGGAGGGCGCATAGGGAGGCTGCCAGCTGTGGAGAAAGCAGGCAGCCAAACAATGTAAGAGTGGAGCATTGAACAACTTCAAATGAGTATGTTCCCTAATTGATCAGCAACATAACAATGAAACAACATTAACCGGGATGACTTAAAGTGAGGAGTTACTGTACATCACTGCTGTAGAGGATGAGGAAGTTGTCAAACATGATTGGGAACCAGGGGGTATGCAGCTGAGAGATTTATTCTGAGTGATTGGACTTCAGTGTTCTACCAAAGTGAGGTATAGGAAGCCAGACCTGTTCTCCTAAGACACTAGTTCTCCACAAGGGATACACGTACCACAAGGGTACGTGTGCACAGAGGTCTTTCACGGTGTACATCAACTCATCTCGATATTTGCCTGATTTTACAACAGGCTACATAAAAAGCATTAGCGAAATCAGTACAAACTAACATTTCATACAGAAAATTACTTGTTTATACTGCGCTATATACTATACACTGAATTGTAAGTACAATATTTATACTCCAATTTATTTTATAATTATGTGGTAAAAATGAGAAACTAAGCAATTTTTCAGTAATAGTGTGCAAAAGATTAACTTTTGTATTTTTTGTAAGCAAGAAGTTTTTAAGTGAGGTGAAACTTAAGGTACACAAGACCAATCAGACTCCTGAAAGGGGTACAGTAGTCTGGAAAGGTTGAGAGCCACTGGCCTAAGGGGTACACTTGAGTGGGACTAAAGGGATCTAAGGTGTAGTTTGCCCTGTAGCCAGGACAATCACCTAAAACATTTTATAAGTATCATACTCACATCAGAATATGATGGGCATATCAGCACCTTCATGTCAACTGTTGTAAATGGGCAACGTCCACCTTGATTGCATTGGCCTCGTTAGCACTGCAAAAATAATTTCCCCTCTTTTGATATTGACTCCTTCTTGTCAACTGTTGAGAATAGGCCACTTACACCTTAATTGAATTGGCCTTGTTAGCACTGAACCCCCACTTGGTAAGGCAACTCTCATTTTTTCATGTGCTGTTATATTTATACATAGACTGCTTACTGTATTTTTCACTGCATGCATTTGATGAAGTGGGTTTTAGCCCAGGAAAGCTTATGCCCAAATAAATTTGTTAATCTCTAAGGTGCCACAAGAACTCCTCGTTGCTTTTGCTGATACTGACTAACACGGCTATCACTCTGAAACCTGTCATAATATTTTGTGTCAAGGTTCTGTTCCTGTATCAGTGCAAACTTTTACTCTCATGGGCTCCCAAAGGAAAACTGTTAGAGGTGCCAAAAGCAAGTTGAGCCATGTCATTAACATGACTAGGAACCAAGGGGCTGCAGCCCAGAGATCCACTCTGAGTGATTAGACTTCAAGATTCCACCAAAGTGAGGTGTAGGAAGCCAGGCCTGTTCCCTAAGGAGTACACTCAGAGGGGTTAAAGGGATCTAAGGTGTCGTTTGCTTTGCCCTGTAGCCATGACAATCACCTAAACAGGCTGGCCCCTTAAATACTACTACATGGTGCTGCTTAAAATGCAAACTAGTAATAAAATTGTCAGGTTTTAGAGATGACAGCAAGCACCAAGCTGTACTAATGAAGCATTCCCTTTTGGGTCCACAAGTTTTCTTAATAAGACTCCGTACTCTTTATCCTTAATCAGTGCATCTCCTTTCTAACCTTGGCATTCTTCCTTGACCTTCCAATCTCCCTTCACAGTTCTGTTTATTTCCTCTCCCTCCCATTATCCTATTAGTTCAAGAAATGGCCCTCTTCAACCCCCTGCACTCCAAGCTAAGAATATTATTTTGCTGCACCCTGTATTCTTTTTAGGGTTCAGTATAGTTTGTTAGGCTGTTTTGTCATTTAAAGCTGTATATGGATTTATTACTGTTCTGAAACAGTATCTCCAATTCTTGTCTCCTACTTGGTTCTTTGGCATCTTCCCTTGGTTCACTCACTGCAGCTCCATAGCAACACAGCTCAGTCAGGTAGGACATCATTGCCCATGACTCTTGACTGAGATCAAGTGTGGCATGTAGATTCCAAAAACTCTTTTGCACGGTGTATGTTTCCTTTGAGGTTGCAGGTGCATTTCTCCTCTGAAACTGAGTGAGTGCAAGTCGAGACTGAGTAACTGCAAGGCTCACCTGCAGCAGTACATCTCTTAATAAAACAAAATATATTAAAAACAGAGTCAAAAGAAACCATTTACTTAACATATAGAATTAAGTTTCAGCTTAGCTGAACTAATTAAGGTACTTTTAGCTTAGTTACAGAAAAAAGAGGTTTCAGAGTGTTAGCAGTGTTAGTCTGTATCAGCAAAAAGAACAAGGAGAAATCCAGAGACAGCAAAGCACATCTCCCTACAGTTTCACTTGTTTTTCAAGCCTTTGGTATTTGGAATTCATTACCATATTATGTAAGGATCACATTCCCAAAAGGTATTTTCCATCAGACCCGACCCCATTTCACTTGGAGTCTCCCTTTTTCATAAGCCACACGTATGGCACTTTCATGGCTTGGTATGCAAGTTTCTGCCTAATCCATCAAGTTAATTTGGTCTTTGTTGAGACTATCCATTGTTCTTGGGCAAAAGTAGTTCAGTGTGTCTGAGAGCAGCTTTTCTTAATTTAATACACACCTTCCTTGTCCCTTAGTTAGGATATATCAATTTATTGACAAACTACATTGTTTGTCTGTTACTTTAAAACACCTTGCATAAAGGAGTGAGAGTAATATGGCCTTCTAATATCAGAGGGGTAGCCGTGTTAGTCTGGATCTGTAAAAAGTAACAGAGTCCTGTGGCACCTTGAAGACTAACCGATGTATTGGAGCATAAGCTTTTGTGGGTGAATGCCCATTTCGTCAGACGCATGGCCTTCTAGATTTCATTTAACATCACTTGATACTATCTGCTTCCTTTGTTGCATGCTATCCCACTTCAAATTGTTTTCCCCCTAACATAATGCCAAATGAAATCAGTCAGTTTGGGATTAATTTCACCCATTTCTTTCTCTCCCTGAACGTAAATCACTGGTACTGTGGCAGTGTTTTCCCAAGATTATGGGGAGGTGAGGACCCTCAAACCAGGAAAATTTGGTAAACTAAAAAAAATGTATTTTAATAGTTTCAGTATTCCTGTAAATTAAAGGTGGGGGGGTAAGATTTTGTGGAAAGGAATGTATGGGTGTTGATAACAAGTGTGGTCCAGTTACCATATGATAAAACTTCAAGGAGGACCCTGAAAGAAGCTTATTTTTTAGCACTGAGTACATCCCCACTTTATTCTGCAAAACCTCTTCCAACAATCAAGAACTGATAATTTTCTGTGACTATTTACTTTTTGAAGCCTTACTAAAATATTAGTGCCTTTCTTGCAGAATTACTATATACTGTGTACCCAGAAACTTCTAACTTGAAGCTCTTTGAATGGGGATAGGAGGAAGTACTCCCGGTGTATCACTACCAAGGGATTTCCCTGCTGGTTTTCCCAGTGTACCTATAGCTAAAGACATATGTCACGGTGACTGTCCTGTCATGCTGGCTTTCCAGTGTGAATATTGATGTAAAGTACAGACCCAATTTAGGTTTGCTGCATTCAAAGTGTTCCCTAGTTAAAAACTATTTGGAATTTAATAAGTGCCCCTGATTATCTTTTTGTACACTTGAATTTTCCCTTTTATCTAATGGTTTGGAACTCTCCAATACGAGAGTGAAGGCCATTAAGGGATGGCAAATAAGGAAATAATCACTAATGAATCTAAGCAATTAGTACTCAAATGAAACAGAACAATACTAGAAATTTCACACCTGAAAATATTATTTTTCACAAAGAAACCAATACAGGAATATAACCTCATTGTCTACTCTCTGTAATCTTTGGAGATGATCTGCAAAATCATATCACAAATTTCAGAAGTGGGGAAATGATTATATGTAATATTCCCATATTGTGCATTCTATTAGGCAAACATGTGAGTCTGCTTTCTATTGCTAGTCTGCAGCAGGTCAAAAGCTTAGTCTTTCATTTCCTTATTCTTCTGCTCTCAATCTTTCCTTTCCTCAGAATCATGAAATCATCAAGATAACTTCAAGATAACTTTCACCAACTTCCCTTTCACTTCCAGAGTCACAAACAATTCCTCTCAGTTAGAATAATGTCTAAAATGGCAGCTCCCCGGGTTATTTCCTCCACCTTCTGAAACAAGAAGTTGTCCCTATTACATTCCAGAATGTGTTTTTTTTTGTTTTTTGTTTGTTTGTTTTTTCCATATTATATTTCCAACAGATATCTGGGTAATTAAAGTCCCCCATTACTACCAGATCTTGTGTGTTGGATATTTCTGTTGATCTAGAAATGCCTCATCCTCTGCCTCCTCCTGATATGGTGATCTATATGCTCTACCATGATGTTGCTCCTGTTTTTTCCCCTTCCTCAGTGTGGGGGAATGGATTAGATGAACTCTCAAGGTCCCTTTCAGCCCTGCACTTGAATGATTCTCTGAACCAGCATATAAATCTGTTGTTAGATTGATAGAGGGTATTTTTTATCTAGTTTCCAGTATTGGACAGAAAAGGAGGGGTTTCCTCTTCAGTTTCCTTTCCTGAGCCCCTTTAGACTCAGGAGGTTTAGTCCTGTATAACTGTGTGATTAAATGGTATCATAATGTGTTGTCATTAGCCCACCACTCCAGTGCAGTTTTTAATTTCACTCTGCCATTGCTCAACTAAATCTTTCCAATATGTTTGTAGGCACTGGCACAGGCAATCAAAGAAGCCAAAGAGCAGCATCCTGACATGTCTGTCACGAGGGTAGTGGTGCATAAAGAAACTGAACTTGCTGAGGAAGGGGAGGAGTAAGGTCAAGGTAAGGAAGCCTGCAACATCAAGCAAAATAGTACAACTAGGCCTGAGATAGAAGGCCATCTTCATTGGTCTTTATTCCTCACAATTGCCCTTTACATACAGAATAGTTTGAAAAGTTGCTTCATCTTTCTTTAATATACCCATACTTGAATTTTGTAGTAGATGCTTTTTTTAAAAAAGCGTACACTTGTCTATAGTGTGTGTCACTGAAAACTGGCACATTGGAGCAGTCATTTATAATCTCAAGTGTACTGTGCGGTTTTATCTAAAATCCACTCTGAAACTCATTCTCAATTTTAATTTCAAGTTTCCTATAAAAAATATCCACCAATTTTGTCACAAAGTCCTGTTATGGCATTTACTCTGATATCCCATCATGTTACCTTTAGTACGTTGCAGGAAACACAACTCAGGCAAAGTCTGCAAAGTCTGAAATATGAAGCAAACTCCCTACTCACACTTATCATACCTGCCTTATGTTTAGGGTTCCGTTGTTTGAATAGTTACTGTATTGGTATGGAGACCATGTACAGTCCTGCAATTGTTTGTTCTCTCATCATGAGCAGGCGAAAATATGCAACCCAGGGTCACTCCCTACATCCTCGTTTGTCAGACCACAAACTACCTGTGAGCCTCACATAGGATATAATCCTAACAACCCTATTATTTCTGTTTTCCTACTTGCTGTTACAGCTTCAATAACTTCCATTATTATTCCTATAAGCATGCTTGGAAAATAAATTATATTTTACCCAAAACTATAAACAATCCAAGGACAGGTTAGGGGTCAACAATTTGGAGGCTAAAGTATTTAAGCTGCTTATCAGTTGAGTGAAGTATTTTAAGGAATCCTGATCTGTTATGTCCTCATTTCAGAATGTCTCTGTAGATGGGAAATTACTGTATATCCTGGTGTTAGGACATTTGGGATTAGAGTATGTTCCTATAGTGGTAACAAAACTTGGAAAAATTCACATCCTCGTTGAATTTTTAAAACTAGAAAATCTATTCCTACTGTGATAAAAGAACTAAATGACCAGTAGCACTATGGGCCAAAAGCAGAAGTTACTGTTTTAAAAGTGAGAATGTTTTATTCTTACATTCTCCCTATTTACCCAGGGGTTGTCTAGTGTTAATAGTGAAATAATGGGCAATTTAAAACAGTAGCTATATTAGATTCTTTAAATTTCATTTAGTCATACTGACTGTTGTTGGCTACATATCGGATTGATTGGAGAATGAAATAAATAGAATGCTTTCTTTATTTTGATTGAATTTCATAGTGTCATAATAACCTATATAATATCTTACTGGATGCTCCGATGTTTTGATTTACAGTCCCAATATGTTTTTGTGCCATTCAAAATACATGGGAGGTACGAGATGAAATGTGGTACTATCTGTTCTGTTCTTGTTAATTAAGCAGTGAAGCAATGTGGGCCAGGACCAGGTGGATTAGTCAATTAATCCTGGGAAAAGATGAGGGCCGTTTACACCACTCAGTAAATAATTCCTCATAAATGGTCTAGATCAAGGCCAGAATTGCATGAGAGATAACCAGCTTATTTTCATAAGGGCTGGAGAGGGACATTTTGTCGTCACTGTTGCTTCAGAGCATTGTGAGTAGGAGGAGATAGTATAGGCAATTAAATGTTAGTATTGATGTACTGAGAATTTGTAGGCAATTAGTTGCTAATACAGTGCCGCAGCAGAATTGTTTGAGTTTCTAATGCTATACTTATATGCACCTATAAAAGTCTCTTCAGATTTTAGGAGCACTATTCAATTTATTTATCCCCAAGTTTTTCTTTAGCAGATTTTATATATTTTTTTAGATGAATATAATTAATTTTACTACAGATTTAGGCATTTGGGATGTTAGTTGCCTTCACAGAAACTTTATGGATATGATTCTGTTCTCCCATATTGTTACCTGATGTTTTCAGAACCCCCAGCAGGGGCAGCTTAACTATTTCAATTCAGGCAGTGTCAGGAATAAATCAATAGGAACACAGCAATTCTGTTGATAAGAGAGCACACTTATTTGCATGAATCTTCCCTAAACCTGCAGTTTATTAGATTTAAGCATACACAGACATAAGCCATAGGTTTAGAACATCCCAGATATTTACCTAACGTCTGCAATGGTATTAAGTAATTAACAACAGGTTCACGGTGGCCAGTTGCTCACCCACCAGGGAGAAAAGGTGCTCAGTGTTCATATTTGTAAAGGCAGACAGTACATTTGTAGTGTCAGTCCATTTCCTAATGTATAGAGATGTCCATGTCACAAAACCCACCAACATACTTGGCAGCAGAAATGCTAGAAGGAGCTCTGAATTGAATGTGCTGTCTCATCAATTCTATGTCAGGGTTGAGACACCATGGCAGACCGGGGTGCAGGAAGGTTGAGTTTCTTCTGCCATACTGGATGATTTAATAGGACTGTAATTTTCCTGCTGTTAATGTGATATCTTTCGGTAGCTCTAAATTCAGTTCAGAGGAAAAGCTATTGATTGGGCTGGTCAAACAGTAACAGAACAGATCTAAACATTGGTATCAGTTTGTATTTATATTTATTTCCCTTAGCAGTTAAAGGAAGCCAGTGTAGCATTATTATATTTCTTTTGCATGGAAGTATGCTACTTTGAGTTGCAGTGGCAGTTCTTTGTTGTAGGAATACAGTTTTAATTATCTGGGTTTTAACCATATCCTGTCCCCTTTTCAAACTAGGGTGACCAGATGTCCCGATTTTATAGGGACAGTCCTGATTTTGGGGTCTTTTTCTTACATAGGCTCCTATTACCCCCCACCCCCATCCCGATTTTTCACATTTGCTGTCTGGTCACCCTGTTTCTATCAGTTAACAATAAGAAATGTTGCCTCTTTCAGTTAGAAAGAACATAAAAAGGAATATCCTTTCTTAAGCATCTTGAAACTGTTACATTTCTGCTCACAGTGAGTCTGTATAGCTAAATCTGAGTAGAACAGTGGTTCTCAACCTATTTACCATTATAGGCTGCATGTGCAACTGTGTGTTATTTGCGCTTTATTCACGCAATATATATACTATGGCCCTGAGGATGTCACATGGGCCACCTGTGTGCAAGCAGGCCATGGTTGAGAACCACTGGATTAGAAGGACAAGAGGTGGCAGGTGTTAAACCTCCTACATTGCACAAACAGAGCTCAAAAGGTGAGATATTCCCCAAGTAATCTGATCCACATGGAAACTAAGATTTTCTAGCTTCTTGTCCAGTTTATCAAGTGATTTTATTGTTTGTTTTGTGTTGTCTGTGTAGATTTTAAGGTATTTGGGCAAGGACTGCCTCTTTTGATGTGTTTGAACAGTCTTTAGCAAGTTTTGGGTGTTACCAAAATCCAAGTAATATACTTGGCCAATGAATGACCCAGCATAAGAAGAAAAAGTAACAGCTTTCCTTATGAGAATCTCCTGGGTATGTGTTGTGGGAAGAGGAAATTATCTTGACATGAGGGGGCCGTGCTGTCATTCCACTGAAAGGAAGTGAAGTGATGACCAGCTGTGAAATTGATTTTCATTGAGAAGAGAAAGTAGTAAAATCTTTTGTCAAATGCAGCATAGAGGAAGAGAAAATCCTGCAGGCAAATCAGCAGAATCCTTTGAGACTATTAAGATCACTATGACTTTTGGAAAGGTCTGACATACATTGTGTATGTATAAAACTGTCCCTGGTAGTTACAAAGCAGTGTTTTGCCACGTTTGAGGGTGCTTGCCTGCTACAGAATGAGTGCAGCAATTCCATCATAGCTGTTACTCTGAAAGGATTATATGGGTGTCCGATAGGACCAGTGTGAAGGAATTCTAAATAATAGTCCTCTTCCCGGCTTTCATTTGTACATGCTTCCATTCATAGATTTTAATGCCAGAAGGGACTATTCGATCGTCTATTCTGACCTCCTATATTTCACTGGACATTTATTTTACCACTCTACGAGCCCAGTAACTTGTGTTTAACTAAAGCATACCTTGCAGAAAGGCATCCAGTCTTGATTATTGCATCTAGACCAGTCAAGGCTCTGCCCTAGCTATGATTGGAGGAGAATTCTTGATGTATACTCTTGCATTTGCTGATAGAGATGCAAAAAATCACACCTGGCTACCTAGAACTTATTCACTGAAAACATAAATTTGTCCAGTAAGTTGTAGAATAAAAATTTCAGCAGACTTTTTAAAAAGAACTATTAAATGTCACAAAGAGAGAAAAATAATACGAGCTGCAACAGACTCTGGTCCAGTCTACGCTTACCAGTAGATCGGTGCTGCTGCAATTGATGCAGTGGGTGTTGATTTAGCAGGTCTAGTGAAGAACCGCTAAATTGATCGCAGAGCACTCTTCTATTGACTCCAGTAATCAACCAGTCCGAGAACAGTAAGGGAAGTCGACAGGAGAGCGTCTCCCGTCAATGCAGCGCAGTGTAGACATCGCGATAAGTCAGTCTAGGTTGCATCAACCCAGCTAAGTAGCAGAACTTAGATCGACTTACCGCAGTAGTCTAGCCCACACACACTAAGCAATTTATTCTATGAATGAGGAGACAGGAGCTCTTGTATCACTCAGGAAGTTTTGCTAAAATGAAAGATCTGCATGGGAAAACAACCTCTGGACTCTCCTACCCTCTGTTTGCCAGAAGCCGGGAATGAGTGACAGGGGGATGGATCACTTGATGATTACCTGTTCTGTTCATTCCTTCTGAAGCACCTTGTACTGGCCACTGTTGGAAGACAGGATACTGGGCTAGATGGACCTTTGGTCTGACCCAGTATGATCGTTCTTATGGTCTTATAGGTAATATTGTGTTTTAAGACGGTCGTCTTCATGAATATTTACATAATCTTACTTTCTTTTTTTAGAATTAAAAAAAAAAAAAGCCACCCACTTTGTGACCATGAAGAACTTTGACCATTCCAAGTTGGTGACACTACCACTACTGCATTGAATTCACCAGGCCTAGCAACAATGACCAGACACTCAAGGTTGAAATGCCAACACCAAACACTACCTTAACTACCCTGGTCTATATAGTCCCCTTACATCTTTCTTGTTTATTTTTATAACCACTTCTTAACATTCTTAGCTTTTTTGAGGTTTTAGAGGGGTTGATTTATTTGCACAACTACCTGCCATTTTTATAAATGATTCTTGATCATATGAGAGTGAACAAAAAGTATTCTGATAGCACTGTCCACTGGAACAGGTGAAGTTGTGCAGAAAGGAGAATCTTTGACTAATTTAGATGTAGTTTTTTTCCAAATATTTCAACTCAAGTCTGTTACTGGAGTAATTTACAGATTTTCTCAGCTTATTCAGGTAAATACACGTTATCAGATAACATAAAAACAGAAGATTTTTTTTTTGTAAAAACAAAACATTTCATACAATTTGAAAAAAAAATTGAGAATTTTGCTTTGACTGGATGGATTTTTTTTACTAACACCTTATAACTCTTTCTGTTCTGAGGGTCTCCTCCTTTCTGTGGGGAACAGGTGCTGATAGTCTATAGAAGAGAGAGAGTTATAAACGAGTTTCTTCTGACTGAGCACTGTGTGTTAGAAACCTTTGCACTACAGTGCCAATGCTCAACTCTTCAGACACTTTGCTGTCTACAACATTCCAGATAAGGAAGGATGGAAAAAAATGCTTTCTCCCCTTCCAATAAAAGATGACCCAGGCAGCTTAAAACCTTAGTGCTTTTTTTCTTAACGTTTCCAAATGTCAGCACTTCCCTTTCAAGTACATGTGTAGAATGCTTGCTTTCTATTAAACCTCATTGTCTACATGTTAGAACTGACATTTCTGATGTTGAGCAGGTATATGTTTCAGATAGTTTAATGATCAATACAGGTTTTTAGGATACGAAGGGAAAGGGGTGGGTCCATTCTTGTAGGTAATAAAAAAGCAACACCATTTGTTGAGGCTGCCACTGGGGAAACCTGTATAGAAACCTGTTAACTATGTCAATTTCTTTGCTCTTGACTCTGTGTATAGTTAAGATGCCAAATTAGATTTATAGCAGCTTGAAGTTGTATTAAGTGATATTTTGCTTTCTGTAATACTGTTATCAAATAAAGTTTGTTTATTCTCTACATGTCATTTTTCTTATTTTTGATATAAAATGCACAGTATTTGTGGCACTTAGTCAGACACACAAACATTTGGAAGATGCTGGCTGTTTTAAAGTGAGCAAACCAACTGGGAAATAACTGGAACTCTTGAGACATTATTAGGTATAAAAAGTAGAGAACCTTCAAAAGTAATTAGTTGGAGGCTTCGTTGCTGTCTGACTTGAGATCATATTACTCAATATTCCAGCTTTTCTTCTTTCTATTACAGTGCCAGTGACTTTCATGTCTTCTCTAATTGGCACCTCTCTGATACATTGGGGTATAAACCCAGAGCAGTAAGCAGTTGTATCACTGCCTGCCTGCAACTTTGGGTGCCTTAAATGCTCTGCCGCTGTGGTTTACAGCCCTGACCCCAACAGCCAGCAGACAAGTATGCAGGTCATACCCTGGCTTCAACTGCCTAGTTACTTTTTGGAAAGTGACCCCCACACCCTCCCATTCTCAAATTTTCCCCAAATCATCTGCCAATGTGACAGTCTGCTGGGGTTCCCAGAATAGTGAGTTACTGTTACCCCTCTCAGCCTCAGCAAATAAGAATTTTGCTACTGGTAAGCTGTCTCACAACTCCCTGACACACCAGCTTGTCTGTCTTGCCAGCAAACTCTTCAGGACTCTGCCAGTCCAAGCTTTGCTTTGCAAATAACAACAATGAACTCCAACTCTCAGGTTCTCCAGAGATGACTCCCTGTAGCATCCAGCTCTGTCCTGGAACATTCACAGAAGTGAAGTTCATTGTTCCTTTAAAAAGACAATATACTGCAGCTCATTAATTTAATTTGGGTTTGACAATGACTCTTATTTCAATCAATGCACTGAATTGGTTTATAGTAAAGTAAAACAAGTTTATTTAACAAAAAGACATGGGATTAAGTGATACCAAGTATAAGGAATAAAGATAGAAAGGGTTAAAATTTATCACAAAATTGTATCAAGTTACAATCCTTGCCTAAGCAGTTTTCTCATCTAAACTCAGTTCCTAGAGACTTCATCCCTCTTCTTTGAAGGATCCCACATTCTATGATATCAAGAACACTGGCCCTTTTAATCCCTCAAGTGATAGATACCAAAATGGCTTTCTGCTTCTACTTACATCTCCCAAAGTTCATTCACCCTGTTACAAGAGGCAGGAAGACTTCATGGGGTGCAGTCTCCATCTCCTGTCAGATTAAATGTTCATTTTTCCTAACTTGCTCTCCTGATGGTGGGTTTTTTTTTTTCTCACATGGAAATGTACCTTCATTGTGTCTGCCTGATGACCGGGCTAGTCAGACAAGCTAATACACATTCCTTTATCTAGGTCAGACTGGGCTTATGGCTTGCTTGCCAAACATGTTTTAAGAACATAATTCTAGCACATATCCATTACTCTTTGTACATACCCTGTACACATACCACACAGTGATTTTTGGAGACCCAACATGTTACTAGTTTTTATACGATACCTTACATGACACCTTTCAGATACAGATTATGACAACAGTTAGGTGCAGTGAGTTTGTCAGACCTGACAAGAGTTGCTGACACAGAGTAATGAATGGGCCTCTGTGTCTCAATGCCAATTTCCATCTTTCAGTAAAGAAATCTACCATTGCTGGCAAAGGGCCACAATATTATACCATTCCGAATGTTAAGAAGCACCTTGCCTTGTTGACTTCATGGAGTAAGGTCTACATTATGGTCAGCAAGTAACAGAATGGATCATAGGACTACTTAAAGCAATTATTTTTCTCTCCTCTAGACAATTGAATAGAGTTTTAATGCTATGTTGAATTTTGGAATGGGGGTGCTACGAGTTCCACATTTTTGGGACATTTTATCCTCTTTAGCACATCTTGTTACTATTGCACATCTAAAGTATGCTGTACACGCACTAACAAAACCAACTGGATATAGATAGAATTTACATTGCTGATACCTGATGCCAGCAAAAGATTTACCAAAATTTTGAAGCCCATCCATCACGTTTTCACCGCAAGTTGTCTGTGAAAATTCTTATATCTCTGCTAAGTATTATTTATATTACTAGAGTTCCAACAATGTGGCAACACTAAAAGAACAAAATAAGTAGGGAGGGAGGGTTTGAAGGGTCTTGGGAATATGACAAAAAGCTTGAACTTGATATGATGAATAAGGATGTGGCACCTATCCTTGCACTATATTCCCCACCCCAACAGTAACCTCCGCTCAATGCGGTGGAACAAAACAATACGCTGAGGTGCACCTAGGATGTAGTATTCTCCATGTGGACTCCATGGCCATCTACTGTCCCAGTGGGACCACAGCATTTCCACTGCTTTTTGGGCTCGTTGTTGGCAGAGAATATGGTGGTGGGGGAGTGAGGCAGATCAGCCCTTACTTAATACAGGCTGGATAATGTAAGTCACCAATAACTGGTATGTTAACTTATATTTTAATGTCAAACAATATAAAACACTTTGGTGTTTTTTAATTACTTGTCACAATATGCTGAACGCTGGCAAACTATCTAACATCTCCTTTCCTGCAAAGATAATGGAGGCACTCTGTCAATTAAATAATAGAAAAGACTTTTCATTAACTGGAGCCCAGGATGGAATAGGAGAAATGAGCATAATAAACTGGAAAGATTTGTCAGCCAAGAAGCAGCAAGGTGAGCTGAAAAGTGAGTCAAAATGGAGAGGTTTGCATTTAAGGGAAGTTTTGGGGGATTTTACGTACAAACAATACATTGGAAGAGGTGCTTTTCTGAAGCACCTATGGTTTTTCACTAGATTTGTGAGGTTTGCATGATAAAATGTCCCAAAATGTGGAATACGTAACACCCCCGCTCCAAAAACTGTTCCAGCACCACTGCCGCAGCCCCAGGGCTGGAAGAGCACTTGCTCCCTGCCATGGCCCCAGAGCTTTTCCAGCCTTGAGGCTGCAGCGGGGGGGGGGGGGGGGGTGTGTGAGGAACAAGCAGGGGGCAGAGCCTTGGGGGGAAGAGATGGAGTGGGGATGGAATGGGGTGGGGCCATGGGTGTGACCACAAGTGAAAGGGGCAAAACAGGGGAGGGGCACTGAGCTCCAGACAGGGCAATGTGCTCTGCCACGCTCCTGGATGACGCTGAGAGCTTGACCCAGGCCAGGGCTGAGCTCTCAGCCCCCCTTGCCCTGGTTGGGGCCATGGGGGGGCTGTGCCTCTGCCAGAAGAGGCAAGGCAGGGGGCTAGCCTCCCCAAGGGGAAGCTTCACCCTCTGCCCATGGTCCCAGAGCTCGAGCTCCAGCCCAAGCAATTAAACAGCCCCTTAACCCAACCCCATGAGCCTGAGTCAGCTGGAAAGGGCCGACCACAGAATTTGCAATTTAGACATCCCCTAAGGCAAGTTCCCATCCCATTCAGTTGCCAGAGAAATCTGTAGCTCAATCACTGCCTCCTCAGTCTCACATTCTAACTTAGATTCTTCATTCTTTCAAGATGCTCTGTCAGGACTTAATAAAAACACACCAGACATGACTTTTCAACATGCTGCATTCATAAGGATGGGTGTACTTCTTTATCTCTAATTTTATACAGGATATAAGTTTGTTCATCAAGGTAACAGATCTCAGCTTGGAAGAATTAGCTTCTTATTGGTAAACATCAGTAAACCTCGATTTCAATGTGCACCTAGAAACTGACAAAAATGTACAGCTAGGCCAAGTAAGAAAAATGTTGCTTGAAAACTTACTAGAGTTTGATTTTAAGGGTATTTACTTTGTATGTTTTGACATGCGATGTTGACGATTTGATTTTTAACAGTGATAAAGATTTAACTTTTTGAAATCAATGTCTACTGTCATGAAATAATTGTCTCACCTGCCTCCTCTGAGTCCAACTTCTCCTCCTCCCCTTGCTGGGATGGTGGAAGCAGGGCCAGTAGGAGAGTGCGCTGTAGGGCGAAGTATGGTGGTGAGCTTTGCTCTCTGGGATGCTATGGTAGCCAAGAAAGCCTACAGGGATTCATTCTGAAACACTGGGGCTAATGGGGCTCTGGCTGGGTGGACCAGGCTCATTAGCCTGGGTAATTGACCTAAGAGACTGTAACTCTGAAAATAAATCTGCAACCAGCAAGTCCTTCAGCTGTCAGTTTGCCTTGCTACTGGAAATGGTCTGGTTGACCAAGAGGGTGTGCGTGTTGGTGTGCAACTGCTCATCCACTTTAAACAAATTCTCACACAGCTTTCAACATTCTAATTTGGTCTGTGGAGTTGTGTGAAGACTCATTAGTACAAACTCTGATTGTCCGTGTTGTTCTCAAATTCAAGGGGATCAGCATCATCCTTATTGTCTGATCAGCCCTGTTGTCTGATTTCCCCCAGCTGTGAAAATTTAAATAAATAAAAATTGGGGGGAACAATGCTTATAAGCCATGATTTTGTGCAACTGTGAAAATTATTTAAATTGGTTTAAAAAAAAAAAAGAGGGGGAGGCTTAAAAATAAGCATCAGTATTGTCCGTTGAGTTTATATATATCAAATTAATTCTGCCAAGCCTAGCTATAGTTAAGGAAAGCGCACTTAGCTTTTGCAAATCTTACCCTTTGTATCTATCAGCATTGTCTAACTCTGCTCCCACTGAACCAATAGTCCTGCCCTAAATGGTTACATGTTAATACTAAGCATGACCTCTGGAAATACTGGCTCTTCTCACTGAAAATCTGCAATATCCAGTGGAGGTTACTGGAGTGAGGAGGATGTACATTTCAGGGTTTTTTCACAGCCTCTACTTACAGTATCATGCAAAATATTTAAGGTGTATTGAACAAGCACCAGGGAGTTACATTATTTAACCATACGGCAATGTCAGAAATGTGTTTACGAATATTTATGGGATGTGCAGATGGGGGCCAATTTACATTGTACACAATGTGAGAACCCTTTAACATAACTTTCTGTGTTAACCAGTAAAATTATTTTTTATTGACTGAATGAAGAAATTGCATATTAAATTGGTAGACTTTACAAAAAAGTAAAGTGAAGTTTGGATTCTCTACAATTACACAAAGATGGTTTGACATTCAATGGATCTAGTCCACATTTTACTGAGACTATAAAAGTAAATAGCCTGTTCTGAAAGAAAGCTGGATAAACCTCTTTCATTTTATCAGGTTTACAAGGCATTAGAAAATGTATCAATATATGTAGTCGCCACTCATTGTAATATTCCACTTTCGTGGCTTGATCTGAATACATTCATATAATTCTTGCTTCAGTCCCAATTTAAATTCCCAAACCAAAAAAACCCCCTTTATTTAACATTAGTTATGGTTTATTCTCAAATGAAACCGTATTAGGAGATATAAAGTTAAGAATTAAAAGGTTGCAAAGTCAAACATGCACAAGTTAGGAAATGCCAATATGAACATTGCCCATGCAGACTTAATTCAGCTCCCTTCTGCATATGCAGTATGATACAGTACAATGTACAGTAAACTGTGTGTGCAGATGTAAAGTAATGCCATTTGTCATGAATTTGAAGCAAGAGGAATGAGATTAAATTGTAATACAGAGAAGACTTTGTGCATGGTGAAGTTGATTGCTATTTGGCTTCTTAGTTGCTTTCTTCTAATAATGACCACTGGTACGTTCTTGTAAGGTGATCTGTTTCAGACACATGGCGATGAAGCTATATTTATAATTACATTGAACATAAAATTGTTTCCAACTAACGAAAAAACATGGAGAAAGAATTTCACAACATATTTACACCTGATAGTTTAAAAAACTCATCCCCTTATTTAAGTATTGTAAGAGTTCTTCTTTGTGCTTCCAAACTAAAATAACTCAGATCCTTTAAGAAGATATGTGTTGCTTCTTTCCATGGTTTGGTGGCAGGTGTACCAACTTGAATACTCTGTCTCACAAACAGAATATAATACAGTATGAACTGGAGGTGAGTTTAATGAAATATGAAACAGGAAAAATAAATGAAGAAATCCTTTTTTTCCTTCCATCACTATTGTCTTTCACTTTTCAAGTTTTTCTATAGTTTCTCATCAGTTCAGAGAGCATGCTTTTGTCAATATGTATGTTAAAAAAAACGTAATTCATGTTAACCTGCTGTTCATGCACCTGTGATTCAACAAGACTGCTGCTGATTCATAGACCTACATAGACTTCAGCTGTCACGTGAAGACACTCCAATAGCTATTTCTATTTGATATAAGCATCTAAGGAATAGTGAGCAATGAGGTTTTTTTTTCCAAATGCTGTGTCTCCGAAGCCAACCGATAAAGTACATTGCATTAAGTCACAGGTGCTGATGAGTTCAGGAAAGTGTTGCTTACTAATATCATGTAGAGAAAGCAAAACTGTTACAAGGCCTTTTCAGATAGCAGCAGCTGCTTCATTTGTACTGTTCTGTACTAACTTCCCACCATTTTGTTCCCCACATGACTTTTGTAATACAGCAGGTTATTTTTAAACCTCCTGAGTTGACTGCTAGTGTCGAACCTGTTTTCTGAGGTGAACCTCCCTTAAATGTCATTATGTTCTTTTGGTTAATCTCTTTCTTTCAGATCTCAGTTTCTGGTACCGGATGTGGAAGTTCAGGATGGCATTTGTGGGATCATCGGCCATGGCCAATTCCTCGTTAACTGAAAAGCAGAAACAGTCATGTTAATTAGCAGCTCTGAACTTGTTACACAGAGAAGGTAACAGTCGGGTAAGCTTACCAACATTGTTGGAGGAACCTCTTCTGGGCATGAGAAGGTAGTTAAGACTGCATGCCCATTGAAGGCCTGATCCAAAACTTAATGAAGTAAAAGGATCCTATTTACTTCACTGGGCTTTAGATCAGGCTCTGAGTCCTTTGCCAGTTGTGCTAATGGTGGCATTTTATTTTGTGTTATGATAGTACCTAGGGGCCCCAATCACTGGCCAGAGCCCTATTACACTAGGTGCTGTACAAGCACAGAACAAAAAGACATTCCCTGCCCCATGGAGCCTACAATCCAGTGTAAGGTAAGACACAACAGAGGGCTACAGCAAATGAACAGGGAGAACAAAGTAACAATGAGACAAAACTGGTTAGCATAAAAAACTGGACACAGCACTGAGGCCTCACGCAAAAGGGCTCTTAAAGGGGGAATTAGGAGGAGGACAATGAGGCCTTCTTGTGCTTGAAGGGTATCATGGGAGAAAGTGTTCGAAAATTGAACACGCAGACACTGGTTTTGGTAGTGTGGATGGTGTTTTCAAAGGAGTCTCAACGAATGAGGCACCTAGCTCCTCCTGAATGCCTAAGGCCCTGTCACCGGTTGGACTGGTCCTTCAAAAGACTTGTGCTCAGCCCTGCCTGTGCCTAGTTATCCAGCCTCCATGTGATGGACTTGGTCTGGTGGCTGGATCAGATGATCAGGATCACATGATGATAGCCTAGGGGTAGGGCCTCCTATAAGAGGAAGCCTGCTCAGAAGTACCAGGGACCTGTTGGGAGCAGGAGGGCTCTCTTGCTGTAAGCCAGGGATAGATGGAAGTGCTTAGAAGTCTCACTGTAAAGAGCTGGGAAGGAGAGTCTAGGAGTGCCAGTAAACCCAGAGCTGGAATCCTGATATGAAAGTAATTGATAAGCCATGAGGAAAAGGGATTGACTGATTTGAGAAGCCCTGGTAAGGGGGTTATTAGAGAGCTGAGCAAGGGGCTGTGAGAGTGACTTAGAGACAGGCCTAGGTAAGAAGTGGCCAGCAAAGTGAAGCACTGGGTCTGAGTTGGTGGAACTTCTCTGATTACTACTGGGTCCCTGGACTGGAACCTCAGGCACAGGAAGGCCCTACAAGGCCACTGAAAAGTGCAGTTTGAAAATCCCCTCATACTAGAGGCAGAAGGCCTCTTGATCCTGGAGTCAGACTGAAGATTCAATATTAGGTTGCTGGAAGTTTGGGTGGGGTTTTGGACTTCTTGTGTATTCCAGAAGGGAGACGCGTAGTCTTTATGATTTGACAAGAGAACTAAATAATTTGAAGATTTGGGAATTGGCTTAAGTGCAGGAAATGGAGGTGTCTAAAGCCTGGAGAGGGGAAACCGAGGCACAGAGAACTGGGTGCCAAAAGGCAGTAAGGTGATCTGGTAACAGGCCCTTTTGAAAATGGCACCACATACATGTGTCCATTGAAATTGAACTGAATTTTTCACCTAACATTTGATGGCCTTGTGGTTTTTAATCACAATAATCTTTATTGGATTTGAATTGGCCATATATAATAAAAGGTTCTAGATCCCTTTGGTGAACTCCTCTGCCAATTAGTCCACTGATTACTCTTTTATGGCTCTGTGTGATGTTAGGAAACACCAGTTGCCTTATCAAAATCCAAACCGGAACAAAATCCTAAACTTTAGCAGTACATTTAAACATCTGGTTTTACATAAAGACATTCATAGGTATGATAATCCCAAAGAACTTTCAGAGTAAGGGTACTGGTAGTGTAATGACTGTCTAGGACAGCAAGAGCGAGTATGCCATCAGCAATCAGTGACACACGTCCCCGTCCCCCCCCCCCCCCCGAGGGGGAATCCTGGCTACATCCCAGTTACATGGCCAAGGGAGGGTGTCCCAGTACAGAAAAAGGGATCATGCTATTGAAAAGATTGGAAACCACTGCACTAGGTTTACCTTGATGTTGTTTCATCACTGCTGAAGTATATTTAATACACAGTCACCGAGATGGCTCTTTACTAAAAGAGAGATCCTTTGTTTGTATTTCAAGAAAAGTCTAATGTAAATGTTCGCTTTAACAATAATTGGACTTCATTGGCCATCTCCTGTTCTCTCATTACACCACCTCTCTGTGGTAGTATTGGGTATTTCCAGTAGCACCTCAATACTTCAGCTTCCTCATGTTTGATAGATACTGTATAGTGTCATGTTTTTTGGTACCATAGCGTGTGGTTGGTTTTCTGTTGTCGGTAGCTACAAATTATTTTTAGTCAGAGAAAGGCAATGACAGAACTGATTGAAGCAAACAGACTGGGCTTCACTGATCTGGTCAGTGTCTGAAAAGTGCATGTTGAACAAGGGGCTGCTTGAGTAACTGTTTTAGCAGCTTGGCGGGTAACACAGTTTGTGCATTTACACACACACACACACACACACACACACACACACACACACACACACACCACTTGTTAAGGCCGAAAGTTCAGAAACCTGGAGATGTTATGCAAATGGCATATTTCCCTATTTTGCATCGTTGAATATGTATCACCTTATTTACATAATGACTACAACAAACATCCTGATTACCAGAATTTAAGCCTGACACACAGCTACAGCATGGAACAAGCTTTGGAAACAGAGGAATTGCTGTGCCCCGGTGGGGCTCTGGCATATACTTGGACTGGCATCCAGATAATTCAGGAGACTCTACCCTGGCTGCGCCTTGTCCTGGACTGGTTGGGGAATTGTGGCTGGGTTGGTGGCCCCTGCTGCTGACTGGGAAATCTGCCTGCTTCCTGCTGGGGATGCTCTGGGTTGATAATGCTAAATCCATAAAGGGACTCAGGATTGCAATGCTGAACATTGCAGTAGCTAGTCACTCAGTGGAATCCACAAACCCTGAGTGAGGTGCCTCGGCTTCCTGTACAATGCATGGGGCAAGACAGGTGAATGGAATCCACAAAAGCCAGCATACTTAGTGAGCAGGTGCATAAGTTAGCCAGGAGCAGATGCTGAGGATAGGATGCATCCTAAGCCCTGCCCCTGTCAAGGAGTTAGGTGCCCGAGTCCAGGATAGAGGGAGGTGCCTATGTCTGCCTGGGATCCACAGCTGTGAATCCTCTGCTGGAGTCTGGCATTGAAACCCTTCCTTGCAAGTAAGGTGGCAGCACTCCTGCCTAACTCCACACAAAAGGGCCGGGGTGGGGGGAGGAAATGACCCTCCGTTATAACATTTAGCCCAGTGGATAGGGGACTCACATGAGAGACCCTGGTTCAGTTCCGCCATCTGCCTGATCTAGAGCCGGGATTTGAACTGGGGGTCTCCCTGCTCTCATGGGAGTGCCTTAACAACAGAGCTAAGGGGAATTCTGACATGGCTCACTTTCAATGTCTCCTGTTAAAGCAGTTCTACTGTGTATGAAATACTTAAACAATTAAGTATTAATTGAGCCAGAGAGACCATAAGAATGACACTCTAGCCCAGTAGTTAGAGATCCACCTGAGAGGTAAGAAACCCCAGTTCAAATCCCTTCTCCACATCAGGCAGAGGGAGGAAGTCAATCAAGGTCTCCCACATCATGGATGAGCAGCTGGACTCCTGGGCTAACGGTTATAAGGGAGGCCACCACTTCACTACCTCCCAGCCATTTTGTGGGGAGTTAGGAGGCTCAAAGCCCCACACGTGAGAGAGCTGGTGGCTCACCTCATCCGAGCATGTGGCTGGTGCTTAGGGGTGAGTTAGGCATTGAGCTGCTGGGAGGGGTCAGGATTGAGGCAGCTATGCACATGCCCAGCCAGCAAGACATAGGCACCTAGGGCAGTTCGGTAGCAAAAATATAGACTCAAAGGGACTTTGGGCACCAGCAAGGTAGGGTGGCAGCTGAGCAAAGATTTTGAGGATCTCAGTGGCACCGAAAATGTTGGACTTAGGTGCCTATTGTGGCAGTTCGGCACCTAAGCCCTTTTGTGGCTCTTGCCCATGGTCTCTAATGGAGTGTCCAGCTCTGGCAGTTGGTGCCTCTTGCTCCCTGGAAGGGGAGGCGAGGATATGGGGCTCCAGCTGCCGCACCCTAGTTATAGACCTCAGAGCCTTGTGATCAAAGGTGTTAGCCAGGACACTGCCCCATGTCACACTAGCCATAGTTCTGAGTCTCTGGCCATGGGTGGGCTGGGGGGTAGCGGGTACTATGCTCTGAGCTGCAGCTCTGTGGTTAGAGTCCACATGGCTGTTGACACAAGTGCCCTAGAGGACTCTAATTGTACTGAGTCTGCCTAGAATGGCCCTATCCTGACAGGTGAGGCCTAGAGTATCATCACAGCTCTCTACGTGGGGACTAGAGTTAAGCTCCTCTGGAGTAGTGGTGTTGAAAGCAGCTAAAATGCGGAGCTTCCTGGCCCAACAGCCTCATGAAGAGGTCTGAAAAGGACTGTGCCACAGCAGATAAACGAGCTTTTCTTTGAGCGCTAATTCCTAATTCATTCAGATACACAGAATTGACAGCACTCTTTGTGATGGTGCCACCTGGCATCTCAGATAGTCAAAGGCAGCTGATCTCAGTTACACCAAAACTCAATTAAAAAAACCACAACATTTGAGGCAGAAGAGACGGCATCAGATACAATTACTCCAAAGTGATGATTTTAGTGCTTTGTCAAGAAGATTTGATTTGTTTAATGTGGAATTGTGCATGTGATAATGGGATTAACATGTGTTCAAAACAAACTGTGCAGTGCTAGTGACTGTCTGGATAATTCCTCTGGTGGTGTTCTATGCACAGTCAGTGTTGATTAGAAAAGTGAGCACTGCCTGTGGTAGGTTTGACTGATCACTGGCACTTCTAAGACTGTGTGGAGGGGGTTTCTAATCTGGCATTGCTATTTTGACAGCTTCAGTGTTTCTCTTTAAATTGTACTTAGGCACCCTTTACAATTAACACATCCTCCTGATCAGATTCAAGGTGCTCTCCCATTCTGCCTCAAATAATGAATATAGACTTTTCAAGTACAGCAGTAGCTGAATTCTAACATGCTGTAGACAGCCTAATCGAACAAGGAAGAACCAAAGCAAAACAGGCTGTCAGTTTGATAGCAGCAGCAAAAGTGTTATCAGACAACTTTGGTGTGTAAGTATTGACATACATTGTGCCCAATAAACACAGCAACCTATAGAGTCTAGACACTGGAATCCAATGGAATCTGTGGTCTCTGAGAACTCACTGTGAAGCATCCAAGGAGTTTACTCTTTTCTGTTTGCTAAGGGCCTCATCCAAAGCCCACAGAAATCAAGGAGTTTGTCCATTGGCCTGAATGTCCTTTGGATCAGGCCCAAACAGCTTTGGCTTGAGCCTGGCAGTCTGAAGTGCAAGCAGCATTGCACCGGTCTGCCACTACAGCTCAGTCTTGACCTGCAGCCATGACATGAGCTGAGAAGGAATGCAGCGCAGGTCTCCTTGTATGTATAATTTGTCAGAATGACACATGAGAGGATGGGAGATCCCTTTTTAAAATGTTTATCATTCAAGCTTTTACTGCAACAATCCTGCTATCCCAGGGCCTTTCTTGCACAAGGGCCATTTGATTGTTCTAGCACTCCGGATCCTGATTTTCAATATGTGGGTATTCACACATTTGTGGGCGCACTCTCTCACACATGGTCTTTGGTATCTGAGTTAGGGGTTAAAAAAAAAAATCTGAATGTAGATCTCTAATTGATTATGGACCAGCTAAAGCTGTGACACGCCAGATGGGGGGCTTGACCAATGCACTCAGTAAAAAGGGAAGGTACACTGCTCTTAATTTTATTTCAGGAGTGCAGACATTCAACTTAATGAGCAAATAGACATAAGACTCAATCACTATTAACCTCCCACTGAAGGCTTGAGCAGCAAAGGTGCAGAGGAACCTGATTTGTAGTTTAGCTGTACTATATTTTCTCCTTTATGGTTGCTTGTAATACAAATGAGTATGGCTCTTTTCTGCTTCAGTTCACGCAGTCAGTAAAATTGTGGGGCTTAAACGTAATTTCAGTCCAAGTCCTGAACTGTGGCTATAAGCCATCTTCTGGTTGGAGAAACTGTTTAAATGTGGCACCACAGCTTCAGAAGGCTTGACAGGTTTTGCTTTTTACATAAGAACGGCCATACTGAGTCAGACCAAAGGTCCATCTAGCCCAGTATCCGGTCTTCCGACAGGGAATGAACAGAACAGGTAATCAAGTAATCCATCCCCTGTCGCCCATTCCCAGCTTCTGCTATTCACTGCAGGTTAGTTATTTAGTATATGCAAAATGTATTTGATTATACACGGAGGTTTGTCTGTCCACCCTGTGTCATCCCCAGGGGTCTCACTCACCCTCTATCAGCTTGATCCTGAAGTAGGCAATGAGCAACAATAGGAGCAAAACCACTGGCAGGAAGATCCCAGTGAAGATAATCCAGGCAGGCAGCTCCTTTGCAAATGCTGACAGCGTGTAACCCATGGCCAGTCTCATCGGCAACATTCTTGCTGAAAGAGACGCTCTAGGCCTTTCCCTCTGTTCCCCCTTCCCCCCCACACACACACTTTCTGCCCTTTGCTCTGAGCATTATTGCTTTCTTTGGACTTTGCTCTGTTTGTTCAGGCCTGTGATTTCTAATAGGATTGTAACGGGTTACAAAGTTCCTAAAGTGCACATTGGCATGACACAATCCGCCTTGTGACTGGAAGGTTTGGATTTGTTGGGTTTTGTTCACTTGCATTTTTAGCAGTTTTCTTTGAGACCGCTTTTTGCAGGAAAATCAATTGTTTTTGAATACTTAGCATTTTTACTCTCAGTATTATTTATTTATTATTTGTATTACACTAGCACCTAAAGGCCCTACCCAAGATCGTTGTGCTAAGCACTATACATGCGCGCGCGCGCACACACACACACACACCGTAAGACAATCCCTACCCCAAAGAGATTGCAGTCTAAATAGACAAGACAGACCAAAGATGGGAGAAAGGAGAATTGGCCTACTAAATGCAGAGTTGTGAGTTCACTCCTTGAGGGGCCCACTTAGGGATCTGGGGTAAACTCAGTACTTGGTCCTGCTAGTGAAGGCAGGGGGCTGGATTCGGGGTCCCTTCCAGTTCTATGAGATAGGTGAATCTCCATATATTTATTTTAGATGAGGAATTGAGGCACAGAGAGATGAAGGGCCAGTTTTTCAACAGGGCTCAGAACCCACCATTGGGCCCAGACTTTCCAAAGAGCTCAGCTCCCATTTAAGCACCCAAATAAGTGGCTAGATTTCAACAGCTCAGCATGCAGTGTGCTGAACTCTTTGGAAAATCTGGCCCCAGGTCACACGGGAAGTCTGTGGCAGAATGTAAATAGAACACTGATCCTGAGTACGAGATCAGAGCTTTAAGCAAAAGACCTTCGTTCCTATATATCTCTAGAGACTTTTCCCAAAGTTTCCACAGTACTAGAAATCATTTAAAGGTGTCAGACTGACAGACTTGGCAACTTTTAAGCTGTCTTAATACCCACAGGATGGGTGTGAAGCTTCTCAGGGGTACCCAGGTTTGTGAGGCACCTCAATACCATCTGCCTTTAGCATGAGGAAGCTTGTCTGTGCCTGCTGTGGGTCATCTCCCTGTCTCTAGCAATCACTGGCAACACCAGCACACCTCTCCAGGCCTACCCAGGACCTGTTCTCTCTCTACAGTTAGTGATAGGCACACCCCAAACCTTCTGAGAGTCTCCCTGGAGTGTGCAGCCCCTGTTCCAGTGGCCACTTGCAATATTCATAGATCAGCACACCCAGGCTTACCAGTTATACCTCAGATCAATGCTCAGCTTCACACACCACAGCAGTTAGACAAGTTAATTTAACACAGTATAGAGATTCTAATAATAGCAAGTAGAAATACTGGCAATAAGTGGTTACATATAAAAACATAACACACATTCTAGAACCTCGACGTACTTAACTAGACGCTTCATGTCTTTTTCAATCTAGCAGAGAAAGGTGTAATGCAATCCAATGACTGGAAGTTGAAGATAGACAAATTCAGACTGGAAATAAGGCATACCTTTTTAACAGTGGGAGTAATTAACCATTGGAACAATTTACCAAGTGTCGTGGTAGATTCTCCATCATTGGCAATTTTTAAATCAAGAATGGAGGTTTTTCTGAAAAATCTGCACTAGGAATTTATTTTGGAGAAGTTCTATGGCCTGTGTTATACTGGAAGTTAGACTAGATGATCATAACATGCATCTACGTACAAAACAATCACTTAGACTTTTTGGTTTGATTTGCTCATGTATTTGAGATATGGTTAGCTGAGAAATTATGTACAGAAGAGGATAACGTACATCTTTACCTTCCTTTGTCACACTTCATAATTTTAGGGATGGACAGTTGATGGATTATAGAACAGATAGTTGTTGACTGGTTGGTTTCTGACTGGAAAGGAATTAAGAAAATTCTCCATCCTCCACACTGGTATGATCTGGTAGCCAAATAAAAAGTGACACATTTGGAAGATAAGTTGCTGTCAATATTGTTCAAAATTATCCTGTCAGTTCCATCTGTTTGTCTAAACAGCAATTACTCTAGATCTGTAAAATCAACAACCCTGCTTCAAAAATTGTACTGATCTCAGATCAGTTTGGGATGCATGGCTGTCTTTGCAGTATGGGTGACAAAGGGAACAGGTACTCTGTCAGAGCAATGACATTTTGTTTTTTAAAAACTACTGTTACAGCTCTCTAGGGTGACCAGATAGTAAGTGTGAAAAATTGGGACAGGGAGTGGGGCGTAATAGGCACCTATATAAGAAAAAGCCCCTATAAAATAAAATCAGGACATCTGGTCACCCTGCAGCTCTCACACAAGTAAATCTAAAGTATTACGCTTGTATAATCAGTTTTAAAGTGTGGAATGATGATTCCTGGTCCTGGATTTTTCTGTTGTGTGATTACACTTTTAGTTTTTATGATTCCTGTGTTTTCCTGAGCTCATAAGAGCCAGAAGAAAATCAGATAATTTCTACTAGATGTAGATCAGTTTAAGGGGAATACCTGATGCCCTGAATGATCTGTAGAACTTGATAGTATCTTGGGAAAGAAGTTGATGTGCCTGTTTTGATGAAATGCCACTGTTTGTAAAAAGACTGAAGAAGTAGTCCTTTTGGTTGCCATCTCACTAGTGTTACCAATATAGACATTTGATGGTACAGCTTTGAAAGAGGCAGGGAATAGAGCAGGTCAAAACTCACAATTTCCATTTTGCAGGAAATGCCAATGTTTTAAAACTCCCCTTTGTCCAGCATCAGAACAAAGTCAAAAATTTTAAAATTTCCTGTCAAACAAAATTTTTAAAAAGTTTTGGAAATATCAAAACAAGCTTATTGAAGCAGAGTAAACGAGAGAGTTATTCCAGGTGTTTGAGAGCATTTTGGATAGTAATCAAAACATAACAATCTATTAATACGACATGCCCAAGTGTGAGTCAGCCACATGACAGCTGAACTGACAGTCTGGATTGCTCTTCCTCAAAGCAGATACTGAAGTAAATCTGCTCTGAGATGGGGACTCGGCTACTTTAATTTGGCTTACTTGTTAAAATCAATTTTACTGTAATTATAGTGGAAAGGGGAGGCTTGCTCAGGAGCTTGGTAATGACAGAGCCTTTCAGCTCTAGGTCATTGGCTCAAATTTGGCAGTGGCCAAAATTAATCATTTCTCAGCTTCTAGGGAGTTATGTGATATGAAGTTGGTTTCCAAATTCTGGTGGACAAGTGAACATGTCACAGCTGGCCCTCATGATGTCAGTCTCCGCAATGAGACCAAGGACTAAATAAGCATTAAGACTGAACTATTATCTGCTCTTGAACATGGGATGAGATCCTGGATCCATTGAAATGAAGGGAGCAAATGTGACCAAGATTTCACCTACAGTTCTCAATTGAGGCATATCATAGAATATCAGGGTTGGAAGGGACCTCAGGAGGTCATCTAGTCCAACCCCCTGCCAAGTGGCACTGTGGTGTGGCTAAGCTGGGTCTATCATTGAGGATTCATCTCTTTGTATGGATGGACAAAGGACCTGAGTCTCCTGGACTGTCAAGCTAGTACATGTCCAGAACACTGCATAATTTTATTAAAACTGAAGTTTAAGTTTGGACACTAAAAATGTTATTCCTACTGATGGCCACCCATGCCTTGCTACTGGAACACAACAATCGTGGCATTTTTATTCATAGATTAAAACCAGGGACCATTAAATCATCTAGTTTGATCTCCTGTATATCACAGTCCATTAAAGTTCACTCAGTTACTCCTGTATTGAGCCCAGTAATTTGTGTTAGGCTAAACCATATCTTCCAGAAAGACATCCAGTCTTGACTTGAAGACATCAAAAGAAGGAGAATCCACCACTTCCCTTAGTAGTTTCTTCCAGTGATTAATTACCCTCACTGTTAAAAATGTGTCTAATTTGAATTTGTCTGGCTTCAGCTTCCAGCCACTGGTTCTTGTTATGAGTTTCTCCACAAGATTAGAAAGCCCTTTAGTACCTGGCATTTTCTCACTGTAGAGGCACTTATACGCTGTAATCAAATCATTGCTCAATTTTTTTTTTAGTAAACTAAACAGATTAAGCTCTTCAAGTCCTTCCTTGTAACACATTTTCTCCAGTCCTTGGAAAAATTTTGTGGCTGTTTTCTGTACTTTTCCAATTTTTCAACATCCTTTGTAAAATGTGGATGCCAGAACTGTATGCAGTATTTTAGTATCAGTTTCACCAATACCATATACAGAGATAAAATCCACATCCCTTCTCACAGCTCCTCTGTTTATACATCCAAGGATCTCATTATCCCCTTTGCCACAGTGTCACACTGGGAGCTTGTGTTGAGTTGGCCCCTAAATCCTTTTCTGAGTCTCAGTATTCTAGGATACAATGCTCTCCTCACGCGCCTTCCCCCGCCCCCCCCCCCCATTCTGTAGGTATAGCCTGTATTCTTTGTTCCCAAATTTCTGACCTTGCATTTGACAGTATTAAAACACTGTTTGTTTGAATGGTCCCAGCTTACCCAGTGATCCAGGTCGCTCTGTATGACTTGGGATATTGTACTCTAGCTAAAGAGCCACTCAGCTCAAACCTTGTTTTATTTTATTGAACCACCCAAAATGGTGAGGTGCTGTTTTAGTTATTTCTCAACCATAGATTGGGAGATTTTTGAATAGTTTTAAGATTGGTCAAGTTTCAAGCCTAAAAACACTTAAATTTCTGTTAACTAATCAGATCAAAGAGGCATGATAAATGAAGTAAAATGGGCTATTTTAAAAAAAATCTGTTAAGTACCTCCTCCCACAACACACACATACATACACATATCTAAAGAAAAAACTTGAAGCCTCCTGTGTTGCAGTAGATGCCAGATATGTAAGACTTAATTTCACCTTCTTGACCTATCTGCACTCCACCTTCATAAAGCCTGAATATGCCTCATGCATTTTGTAGCTGTGGGAATTTCACCCTTAAAGAGACACCCTTGGAGAGCAATGACAATCTGTACAAAACTGCTAGGAATTAAGGGACCTTTCTAATTAGAAAAGTTTTTTTTTTTAACTGATCAGCACAGAAATCATAAGTAAAATAGTACAGTTAAGATTTTTACATTCTAGCACCTCTGGTGTTAGTCTAATTACTTTTGAAGAGTCTGAGTCTTGAAGAGGAACATAATCGCAGCCATTTCCAAGTTTAGCCTTGTTCCTGTAATAAAAAGAAAACAAAACCAGTACTTGGATGGTGCTAAATACTGCAACACTATAAAAAGATATATTTTATTCACAGAGTTCAATTGAGTTCCATCTGTGCAAGTTTCCCCCATCAACATATCTCAACCCTGACCACCTCGAGAGTTGATAGTTCAGTGTATGTCCATCTATCCTAATCATAAGGGTACAACTTGTGATAGTGGTTTGTTATATGAGCACCTGTTCACTAGCAGCTCATTTCCCATATATCAATGAAGAGCCATGAGATGGTGGTAATGTCTAAAAACTAGGTAGGCTAGATTCAAACTCTTGGCCTGAATGTGAATCGGACCTATCGTAACTGACCCTGATGGTATACAGGTTAGAGGTCTTAGAATGTGGTCAAAACAAGAGTTAAAAAACAAATTGCAAATATAAAAATGTACCTTATATTTTGTGTTGCATCCTATTTGTGGTTACCTTATGTGTTATACAAAAATGTATTTTAATTTCTCTTACTGAAGGTGGTTAGGTGATATTTATTGATAGTTCCTTGCATCCATTCTCATGGGACAGTGCTGCTTGCTGCCCTGACCGTTTCTTCTGTCCTACCTCTGGAATGTACTGGGCCTTGTCAATATATAACCATAGTAAAGTGTACACCCCTCTGAAAATAAAGCAAGTATGAGAGCAGGCTCTTTGTGAGTGATTTCCAGCCTGACTTTGCCAACTCTAGAGGTTGGGGAGCTTGGAACTCTGAACCTGTAGAGATTCACCCACATTTGATTAAAATAATCTTAAAAAAAAAAAAAAAAAAAAAAACCCACCACAACATGTTTTTCTTTTATTATTTTAAAATCTTTGCAGAAATTTGGTGAATGAAAGTGAGGGACTACAATTGTATTAACTAGAGGCAACAATGCAATAGGAACGTATACAATCTTTCCCATGCAAGCTCGTTGTTGGCAATTCAGTGTTGATAAATGCAAAGTAATATACACTGGAAAACAAAATCCCAACTATACATATAAAATTATATGGTCTAAATTAGGTGTTACTACTCAAGAGAGTATAATTGTGTCATTGTGGATAGTTCTCGGAAAACATCCACTCAATGTACAGCGGCAGTCAAAAAAGTGAATAGAATGTTGGGCATCGTTAAGACAGAAAATATCATATTGCCTCTGTATAAATCCAAGGTATGCTCACATCTTGAATACTGCGTGTAGATGTGGTCGCCCCATCTCAAAAAAAGATATATTGGAATTGAAAAAAGTACAGAAAAGGGCAACAAAAATTATTAGGGGTATGGAATGGCTGCTGTATGAGGAGAGATTAATAAGACTGGGACTATTCAGCTTGGAAAGGAGACAACTAAGGGGCGACATGGTAGAGGGCTATAAAATCACGACTGGTGTGGAGAAAGTAAAAAGGAAGCATCTTTACTCCTCATAACACAAGAACTAAGGGCCACCAAATAGGCAGCAGGTTTAAAAGAAACCTGTGGAACTCTTTGCCAGAGGATGTTGTGAAGGCCAAGACTATAACAGGGCTAAAAAAAGGACTAGATAAGTTCATGGAGGATAGGTCCATCAATGGCTATTAGCCAGGATGGGCAGGGATGCAACATGATGCTCTGAAGTGTTCATAGCCTCTATTTGCCAGAAGCTGGGAATGGGGGATAGGATATGGATCACTGAGCAATTGCCTGTTCTGTTCATTCCTTCTGAAGTATCTGGAATTGGCCACTGTGGGAAGACAGGATACTGGGCTATATAGATCACTGGTTTGTCCCAGTATGGCTGTTCTGATGTGCCCTGACCTGCAAAACCCCAGCTATTCCAGTGCTGGCCCTTCTCTGCACAGAGGCAGCTAATTGTAGCAAACTATGTGCTGTTTACTGTTGTGGACAAATTGTTCACTACTGCCCCTTTTGACTGAGCAGCTAATCAAAGTTAGTTTATGTGGGTGTTCCAGTTGGGAGTAGAAATTGGTAGAATCAGATATTTCTTTGATGCAGTTTTGTTTATGTACAAAGTCCTGTGTCTCTGAACTCATAAGGAATCAAATAGCAGGAAACAACTTATTTTGCTCACAGCACCAAGCACTCTCTTCAGCCTGCATCCCAACCCAAAAACCTCTCCCCACATTTCTTCCCAGGTCAGCCACCATGCTTTCAATTTCTCCCTTGTCTTTCTCTCTCTCTCTCTTCGTCTTTTTTGTCTATTCTCAGTTTCTTTGTGTTCTGCCTCCTCATCTCTATTCAAAACAATACTCAGAAAAAGTTCCTGGGCAGGTTCACCCATTCCCTTTGTCTAAGGTGATGTTTATGCTGACAGCTATTCTAACTGAAGGGTAAGTTCACGCCTATCAACCTCCATCCCATAATAAGGTTTCATCTAGTTCATAACAGTATTACAAATCACGGTGCCTCATGGGCCATGGAAATGCCCTTTAAAATCTATTTACAGTACAAGCCATTTAAAAAGTACAAATCATTATTGGCCTTACTTTCAAAAGTGACTGGTGATTTTTGGGGTGCCTGAGTTTTTGGGTGTTCAACTTAACACCTTTAAAGGGGCCTGACTTGCATACAGTGGGGGCTCATCACTTCTGAAAAATCAGCTATTAAGGCATCTCAATCACTAGTCACTTAAAAAATATAGACCATTAATTGTGCAGTACCTGAAGCGTGCAAGGCATTTTAGATAGCTTTTACCTGAGAAGTAACTATCCAATTGAAACAACAAGGAGTCTGGTGGCACCTTAAAGACTAACAGATTTATTTGGGCATAAGCTTTCGTGGGTAAAAACGTCACTTCTTCAGATGCATAGAGTGAAAGTTACAGATGCAGGCATTATATACTGAAACATGGAGAGCAGGGAGTTACTTTGCAAGTGGAGAACCAGGGTTGACAGGGCCAATTCAATCAGGGTGGATGTAGTCCACTCTCAATAATAGATGAAGAAGTGAGGTTTTTACCCATGGAAGCTTATGCCCAAATAAATCTATTAGTCTTTAAGATGCCACCAGACTCCTTGTTGTTTTTGTAGATACAGACTAACACGGCTAC
Organism: Trachemys scripta elegans; assembly: GCF_013100865.1. Classification (NCBI taxonomy): domain Eukaryota; kingdom Metazoa; phylum Chordata; order Testudines; family Emydidae; genus Trachemys; species Trachemys scripta. The sequence goes on from NC_048300.1 coordinate 107,450,954, forward strand.
CCCCTGATACTATCCGATTGAAAAAGTCCAAGAGCAAGAATTGAGCGGCAGACTGAATGCAACATCTTCTGTAAGAACCTTTGTTAATAAATTAGATGCACTCTGATATCCCCTTTGTAAATATTTTTTTCTTTTAAGCAGCCAGGCATCAGGGAAGGAAGTCAGTAGTTAGTAGTGAGATCTAGATAGCAGCCAGATATTAAACATTTTTGTTTCCGCCTTACGTGATAGCACAAGCTGAAGAGAACTACATTAGGGTTGAAAAAAAGTGTTTAATCCTGACTGCATAGGCAATTGGTATCTGGTTTAAATTGAAATTAATCAGGTTGAGGCATAATGTAATTTAAAATTTAAATAGAATTTACAATAAAATAAGGTAATTTCCATCAGAAGTAATTATATATCAATATTCAAGGGTCTATGTTCATCCATGATTATGCTCAGTCCATAACTGTAACTTTTGGTACAGTATTTGCAAGAAAATAATAAATAGCTGTTTATGTGAGAAGAGACGCTTAGCTCATCTGTTGATGTTAGCACAGGCCACAGTGAGTTTAACACATTTTGTCAGTTATCCAGTACAGGTTTAATATGACATGAAATAAAATAGCAACAGCACACATCATTCCCTGCCATTCATTCTTAGTGAATGATGATTAATTTGCCATCATTTCACCCTCAGTGCTGTAGTTCCACACAGTAATGAGTTGCAGCCATCTGCCAGTTCAATATTTTCCTTCTCTTATCCTGAAAGGAATGAGAAATGCAGACCTTCATGCCATCCTTGATATGATAACCTATCAAAATAATAATAATAATCGCACTCCTGTGCTTCTCTTATAATTTGGCATTTATTAATTCTAGATTCTTTTTGTGACTAAGATTCAGCATGTAGGCCCATGGTTGTAGCTTTTTCTGAATGATGTATGCAGTGTAAGACTTTTTATCAATTAAAGTGTTAAAGCAAATGCAATCAAAATTTAATTAAAATAGAACACATTAGTAAGCAGTCCGAAAACTGTGTTAATAAGCAGCAAGTTCTCTGCCATGGGTTTCTTGGTGCATGACTTCCTAGGATACATGTGTGATTGTGGCACAATGGAGGTACAACTCCAAAAGGGAGAGGACACAGATTGAGGGGGAGGGGAACTCTGATAAGAAAAGATTTCTATTTGAAAAAGGAATGCTACAACGTGGGTCACTTACAGCATGGTTTCTCAACATTTTGAGAAGGATTTACTAAACTAGATGCAGTAAGTCAATGTTTCTCATTCAGAGGGACATGATCCTGGGGAGGGCAGGAGAGCATCTTAAATGGCAATGGGAGGGCGGAGTCTTGAGGGACTGAAAATTGTATTACAATCTAATGCAAAGAAAATCTTACTCCAAGCTGAAGTTAATAAAAACACATCTGCGTTCCACAATGACATAGGAGAAGCTGGTTGGCCTTGCAGCCATCTCAATAGAGCATGACCTGGCCCAGACTGTGGACCTTCAGGAAACAGTTCAAATCTTTGCAACTAAGAAGGCACGGAAAGCACCACTTTGATTATTCAAACAGATAAAAATGCCAGTGTTTACTATGCAGACAAGAAAAGTTACATTTGCTGTTCAGGCATTTGAAATGCAAGTATTACTTAAAATTTTTGAACAAGGTATTTTAAGTTGTTAGTTCTCCTTTATTGGTGGTAGGTAGTAGAACAGTACCATGAGAGGAGTAGAACAGGAAGAAGGCAGAATTGAGACCTTCTTCAAAGTTTTGGCACAAGCGAGGGGGCATGAGGGTGTCATTTGAGCTCCCTGCCTCAGGTGCCAAAATGTTGTGGGTCGGCCCTGTGAACAATAAAGACACGCTCTGGGCTTCAGTCTCTACTAACTTCATCAAATACAGATGTGATGAATCATAGCTTGTTATTTCAAACAATTCCTTTATTTGTTCACATATTAACATTCTGTTGACACAAGGAGTAAGCAGGTGTTTGCTAGAACATCTGTCTAGTTTTTAATATGCCCATCATCATAGTATCTAATCACAGATATTTAAATAATCTGTGAATGGCCTACTCAGAAACCTTATATTCTCCTGTCCAGAGGAAGGTAGGATTTTACAGAATTTCATTTGTCGTCTTTTTCTTCTGTTCCTTCTCTTTGCACTTTGAGAGTGTTCCTTCTCCCAGACTCAATACAAAAACTTTTTGTCTTAAGTTTTTTTGTGTTCATGTAAATGTCACTAGCACTAGGTTTTTGGAATATGTCATCCCAGTAAAAGGTTTTAAAATTCAATAGTGTCATTTTTAAAAGGAACACATCATTGTGAAGGATGCATCCCAGTGAAGGGATGTGTTGTCTGTCTGGGATCTGTTCCAAAGTCCATTGAAGACAGTGAAAGACTTTTCTTTGACCTTAATGGACTTGGATCATGTTCTTGAAGGATTGTTTTTACACCAGTAATGCTGAGCAAATTCTGATTTTCTATAATTTTATGCACACTATAGCTCTGTTCCTTAGACTTAGTTAATGTGAGAACAATGTGGAAATGAACACCTGCTTTTAAGTGATCTGTATGAAATGAATAATAGATTATTAAGGCCAGAAGGCCCCATTATGATAATCTAGTCTGAATTCCTGCATAATACTTGTAATAGAATTTCACTTAGTAACTGTTGCATCAAGACCGTATCTTGTGGCTGAATTAGAGCAGATCTTTTAGGAAGACATCCAGTCTTGACTTAAAGATGTGAAGTGATGGAGAATTCACCACACCCTCTAACTAAATTGTCAAGATCTTTGGTTTTAGTCCAATTCTCAGTGAACATGTGTCCCTATCTCCCAAATACACCCCAATCACCGTGATTAGCACCTTTGTTGGCATCTCAGCAAACAAGTACTGTCTGAGCATAGACACTAAGTTCTACTTTCAGCCCCCCGACGATGGACCATCATGGTCAGGTTAGGGAAGTTTCTGATATTGTACATAGGATTCAATTTCCAGGGTTGTTAATCCAGCATTTATTACTATATTTGCTAATTTTAATAAAATAAGAATGACTCGCCTCTGATTCAAAGCCTGTATACATATGGGTAAAAGTAGCATCAACTGCAAAGGGAGCAGATGTTGAAGTAGTTCTTTCTCACTGTCCTAGGAAACCCACTTCTTCTTGACAATGCCTTTTAATGGGTGTCTACGCTTTCTGTCAATGTGTGAATTAACTTGTGTGGAGTTACTTCTGCCTGTAGCTAGGGTTGCCAACTTTCTAATTGCACAAAACTGAACACCTTCCCCCACCTCTTCCCCGAAGCCCCACCTCCCACTTGCTCTCCCTCATCCTCACTCACTTTCACTGGGCTGGGGCAGAGGGTTGAGGTGTGGGAGAGGGTGAGGACTCTAATTGGGGGGGTGGGCTCTGGGGTGGGGCCAGAAATGAGGGGTTCAGAGTGCGGGAGGGAGCTCTGGGCTAGGACAGGGAGTTGGGGTGCAGGAGGGGGTGAAGGGTCCGGCTGGGGGTGCGGGCTCTGCGATAGGGCTGGGGATGACAGGTTTGGGGTGCAGGAGGGGACTCCAGGCTGGGGGATGGGGCCGAGGGATTCAGAGTGTGAGAGGGGGCTGCGGGTTGAGGCAGGGGGTTCGGGTGCTGGAGGTGGGTGAGGCCGGGGATGGTGTTCAGGGTGTGGGAGGGGGCTCTGGGCTAGGGCAGGAGTTAGGGTATGGGGGGGTTGAGGGGCTGGGCTGGGGGTGTGTGCTCTGGGGTGGGGCTGGGAATGAGGGGTTTGGGTGGGGCTCAGGGTTGGGGCCCAGGCTTACCTTGAGTGGCTCCCGGTCAGTGGCGCAGCAGGGCTAAGGTAGGCTCCCTGCCTGTCCTGGCACTGCACTGTTCCCCGGAAGCAGCCGGCAGGTCCGGGTCCTGGGGGCGGGCAGGAAGCTCCACACGCTGCTCTCACCCACAGGCACCATCACCCCAATCTATTGGCCAGTTCCCAGCCAAAGGGAGTATGGAGCCAGTGCTCGGGGCAGGGGCAGTGCGTGGAGCCCTGTGCCCTCTCCCCCTCCCCCCAGCCTAGGAGCCGGACCTGCTGGCTGCTTCCTGGGTGCCAGGACAGATAGGTCTAGTTACTATGTTCTGAGACTATTGTTTATCAATCTAGCATGACTGGGCACTTCTGTTGTTCAGCAAACTACATGGTACCTGTAGACCTAAAATTAGTAACAAGGATAATTACTGCATGTTCTTAATTGTAGATTTAACAGCAAGAAGGAAATTAACACAAAATGTAATGTTTAAGTTTGGTTTGGTTTTTTTTAACTGTTCTAAATTGTGATGGGTTTCTGAACCATGTTTCCCTCAGAACTTGTGCTGGTCTCTCTTCCCACGTACTGTTCCCGATTCTTTTCCTTCCTGCTGCTTTTTCTTTTTTGTAGCATTGTCTTTCTTCTTATTGTAGCATTGCACGGCAGCAACCTGCTGATTTTTCAATGGCTTCCAACAGCATCTCTTATCCAGCACTCTTCTTCAATCAGTGGCGCTTCAGAGGCGTAATGCGCTCAGGGGTACTTAGATAATGGGTTACAATCAAAGACATTAGAAAGCTCTGCTCTGCAATATTTTTGTGGTGTGTGTTCGTGCAGCTGGCTTTAAAGGCAAAGAGTTTCATAATAATACTAAAATTTCACATTTTAATGGTGCCTTCCATTCAAGGATCTCCAAACAAATTAAACAAACAAATTAAGCCCCTCAGCACTGTTTGGGAATTAAGCCACCACACTCCAGAGAGATACTTAATTCTCTTCATTTTACAGATAAGGGACTGAGACATTGACATGTTTTTTCCTGGCATGGGGACACTTTGAAATTGTGTCCTATCCAAGGTCACACAGCAAGCCTATATCAGAACAGAAAACAGAACCCCTATCTTCTGGCTTCCTTATATTAATCACAAAAGTCCATTTCTGAGCCATCCAAATTATACTGTTATGTTGGAGTTGGGTGGTTCCCAGCAAGCATGTTTTTGATCTTTGGACAGTCACAAACCTCACTGAAGCTGGTGGGGATGATAGCCACCTTCCATTGAATCTGAATGAGGGAGCAATTAAATATCCCTTTAAGTAATAGCTAAGCAACAGAAGCCACCACCCATATCACAGACTAGTATGATGAGGCTGGAGTAGGAGTTGAGCCATGGGCTTTCCCTGGGTTCTGAATTCAAATTTAAATGGGTATCATTCGGAGCTAGGTGTGTCTGAATGAGATGCAGACAGAGAAGGCAGCAGGAAAGCCAAGAAGACAACAAGAAAAGCAGTGCTTATGTGGCTCTGAGAGAAAGCCAAGAGAGAGAGTTTTTTGGGCTGAGTGTTGATTGGAAAGATGCTTGGACCTGTGAGCAAAGAAACTGTCTCCTTTTCTTTGATTCCTGCTGTGTTCAGGGAGACCGAACATGGTGTACCTTCCTTATCAAAAACAACAGCAACAGGCTTGCATCAAAGAAACACCTGACACTATCATTATTTTCTCCCCCAATAAAAACAACCTGCAAGGCCCCAAATATTGGCTAACCATTGGGCTAAAAGGACTAACTATATGATTCCCCAGGCATGGGTAGTTTATTGTGGTAAAGAGCACAAGAGCTGCCGGTACTAAGTTTCCTCCATTTCTGAGTTAATAAAAAACCCAAGTTTAAATAACTTAACTTATTGAAGAGATTAAAATTAAGTACTGTTGCAAGTTTTCAAATAGTCATCCTATGTTATTCTATATATGAATTGATGTGACTAGGACAAATAATATTAAAAATACTGTAAAGGGGCTACTATTTCCCTAATGTAAGCAGTATCCTCTAGTACCTAGTAAAAACAGCCTGGCCAGCAAGTTTTCTGTTTGTATTGATTGTTTTGTGTTGTAAAAAATCAAATTAGCATCCTTAATGTCAAAAAAGACCTAATTTAAGTAATTAGCTGTTCCTAAAACAACAATAATCATGGCTATGTTATGAGGCTTTGATTAAAGCTATATATTTTATGGCAACATCTTATTAGGAAAAAAGCAGATCGAACAAATGTTCTTAAAATACTCTACTTTTTTGTATGATCCAACCCTATCCAGGCTTGGTTTCTTAAAGAATGTGTTTACAAGTTGAAATATTCTCCATTTATAAATTAAGAAAATTAAGACCTTGCTCTTCTCTTTTGCACAAATGGACAGATCAGGGTTTGGTTTTTTTAAAGTACAAAGCATCTTGTGTAGGCTACTGCTAGAAGAAGGAGGATTTTTTGAGAATACAATTCCCATAATTGCTGTGATCTGGATTTTTACTCCTGTTCCCCTTCATTCAAGGCTATGAGTTAATGATATTAAAATAAAGTGCAAAACTTTCTTTTCCCTTCCACTCCCATGCCTACGTGGTGCCACCATGTTTTCTCAACCCTTAGGTGCACTTTCCAGAAGGCTATAATTCTAGGAAGGACATCCCTCATAATGATCAGTATTTACAAATTATATTTCATTTTGGGAGGTTCTGCTTTCAAAGTTGGAAATTCAGGAATTTTGGCAGCCAAGATCGGGGAGCACTCTGGTTGGTAGATGATCAGGGGCTTTTAGATACCTGTCTCTTTAGATGGATCCAGTTCAGAAATCTCCTTTGTGGATTAATCTCTACTCAAACACATGCACTGCTCTGAATTATAACATATTTTCTGAAGGCCTGAGACATATCCCACTGAAATCAGTAAGGGAGTAAAGCACTTTGAGATCTGCTAATGAAAAGTGCTATATGAGATCTAAGTGGTATTATTTCCATTGCCTTTAACTGGAGTTGGAGAGCAACCTAAATGACCATAACCAAAAGCAGTTTGAAAGTACGTTTCCATGTCAGCAGGGAAGGATAATTCAGCTCAACAACTATTACATCATAATATAACAATTTACAATCTCTGAACCTTATAGCTCAAGTCTCCATATTTAGCATGCATTAAGTCATTAGTAATTATTATAACTTTTACAGTAACTGGAGTGGATTTACAGAAATCTTATCTATGACATTTTAATAGTAGTAATAATGGGAATGTAGATGGATGCACAATAGCTCTTTCTGTATAAAGCATATGGTGGGATTTGTCAGAGCTCAGAACTCCCAGTCAGCTATCCAGATCCAGCTCATTTTCATTATCACTTTTTAATTTCATCTTTTTCATTGCACTTTCTTTTGTTTTTCCTCATTTCTTAATACATTTTTTTGGCTTGTGACCCAGATCCTCTGTGTGGCACCGTAGGGATGGTGGGCATCAGGAATCAAATGAATAGCTCCCTGATCCTGGTTCTCATTTTATGCCATCCACAACAAAGTTTAGAGAAGCCTGGGAGCTGCTCTAAATTGTGCCAGCTGGGGAGGGCCAGAGCATAGCACATTACCCTTGACATATTCCTTGCATGGAGGGGCTGTATGAGACGGGTGCAGGAGCCAGCTATGCCAGTTGTGTACCTGCTGAGCAGGTGCAGTCAGTTGTCACCCACTTTGTGCCACCTAAGTGGCCCAAAGGGCATAGAGCAGGTACCAAGGTCTATCCTGTGATCGCTAGGGAGAGCTTAAACTACATCTGAGCAATAGAGAAAAGTGCAACCAAGCAGACTAGAAGTATCTAAAATATGCAATTTTGCCCTAAGGTTGGTTTTTCTGCTACCTGGTCTCATTCTGAGATAAAACACAAATCTCCCTGTGTGTGTATCTGACATATAATTTCATCCTGAGTCTAAGAAGTAAATGTCAGGAAGCTTGTGAGATTTTCCAGGCAAGATTTAAAGGAAGATATTTTCCATAGTAGATCTACATCCTTGGCAAACAGCACGCAGCTGCTTAAGGTATCTTTTTCATGTTACTATTTTTCTCCTCTCCTGATGGGCTGTGCAGCCATTATGCCTTTCTGCAAAATATTTATTCTGCATCTGTAATCACATCTGGTAGAAAGGACATTGCCCAGAAGACACTATTTTTGATGGCACATATGGCTGTCTTTAATTAAATGTAAATATTCATCTTAGCCTGCAGTACTCGCTAGTTTTTAAGCTTTTTCCTAAGCCCCGGTGCTCCTCTTATTCATATGCATGTATTGTCACAAAATCTACATAGAGACAAATAAATCTGCAAGTACAATAGTAAATCTACTTGTGTAATTTTCTAAAGTTCAGTGTCTCTAAAAATTGCTAGTACCAACTTGATTTTCATACCAAATTAAGGATCCATCAAGTATGGCAAAAGGGACAGATCACCTGTTTCTTTTTATTAAGAAACCAATATGAGGACAGCTATGACCTGAATCATGGCCATGATGTCTGGCATGAGGTAAATTCTCTTTTGTTATAGTTAGTTCCTTTCTCTACCATGCAGATTGGACCCCTTTTCCCTCATTCACACCCTGCTTGAAATGTTGAATGTGTTCTCTATGGGAAATGGAGTATGTGGTGCTGATCACTAAATGACAAAGTGATGAACTGCTGATAAATAACAATGCTCTTAGTTTCTGTAAGATTTTGTGACTAGAAGACACTATATTTTCCCATACCAAATCCTATAAAATACAGTACATTTTGTTAGCTGAAAACATCATGTCCCCTTTCACTTTAATACTACACACACATTGATGGTTCCCTTGTTAGATTTTCCTGGCTTAAAGTGCAGATTTCAGCTGTCTGAGTAATCTTCTATGGTTTAAATTGCTGTCACTGGAGAGTGCATTAAGGGCAGGAAGAGCTCACAGTGTTACGTTTACAATTTGCTCTCAAAGCATAAACAGGCTGATCCTTTCTAGTTTTAAAGGGGTTTTTATACTTCTCCTTTAATCCTAACCTGGTTTGCTTAAACATCAATATAAATAGAACTGGTCAAAAAACTGTCAACAAAAAGTTGGAGGGAAGGGTTGGTTGAAATACAGGGTTTTGTCAAAAGCAATTTTTTTTGACAGAATCTCATTTTTGGCAATGTTTTGATTTTTTTTGAACAACAAAGGAATTTTTGGGGTGCTGAGTTTTTTTGCATTTTTGATATTTTTCATTTTGATATTGTAAGAAAGTGCCCCATTTTCTAGGTTCCCAAGTAAAAGTGAAATTATTTTTTTTCTGAAGGTAACTTTTATAATATTTTCTTATTGGCAAATATTGGAAAACAATCAAAATGAGGAAATGTAGGTTTTTATCTTTACTGTCTACATTTTTTTCTGGCTTTTGCTGCGGAAAAACTGTGATTTCCCGATGGGAAAATTTCATATGGAAATTGTTCCTATGAGAAATTCTGACAGGAAATGCCCATTTTTCTGGCCAGTTCTAATGGCAAATTATATCAAAACAACTCTTAAGAGCAAGTTAAGGGGACTGTTGCAAGCCTAAAAACTTAAATGTCAAAAATTGACTGTGAAGATGGCACATACAACCCTAGCTCCACTTCCTTTTGTGTCCGTATATTATTAAAATCTTTAATATTTTACTGTTATTTCTCAAATAACAAAATATTACCTCACACAATGATGTCTGCAAGCTTAGATGTGTAGCATGTAGCATCTTCTACTCATTTTTATTACACTACATTCATTAAGTGTCCTGAATATCTCTATTGACTTAAGACAAAAATTTTCAAAAGTGATTTAGGCGCTTGGAAACCTAAGTCTTAAGGGCTTGCCATTTTTGAAAATGTCCCCTAAGCTCCTAAATTATGTATATTTGAAAATTTGATCCTTAGATTCTTTATATGACAGCAGCCCATCTCTCTTATTATTATTTTTATATTTTTGCCAGGACCCATGTAATGTATACTTTCTTTTCAACCATCAGCACATAAGAACGGCCATACTGGGTCAGACCAAATGTTCATCTTGCCCAGTATCCTGTCTTCCAACAGTGACCAATGCCAGGTGCCCCAGAGGGAATGAACAGAACAGGTAATCAAGTGGTCCATCCTCTGTTGCCCATTCCCAGCTTCTGGCAAACAAAGGCTAGGGACACCATCCCTGCCCATCCTGGCTAATAGCTATTGATGGACCTATCCTCCATAAATTTATCTAGTTCCTTTTTGAACCCTATTATAGTCTTGACCTTCACAACATCCTATGACAAAGAGTTCCACAGACTAACTGTGCATTGTGTGAAGAAATACTTCCTTTTGTATATTTTGAACCTGCTGCCTATTAATTTCATTTGGTGACCCCTAGTTCTTGTGTTATGAGAAGGATTAAATAACACTTCCTTATTTACTTTCTCCACATCAGTCATGATTTTATAGACCTCGATCATATCCCTTCTTAGTTGTCTCTTTTCCAAGCTGAAAAGTCCTACTCTTATTAATCTCTCATCATACGGAAGCCATTCCATACCCCTAATCATTTTTGTTGATCTTTTCTGAACCTTTTCCAATTCCAATATATCTTTTTTTGAGATGGGGTGACCAGATCTGCACACAGTATTCAAAATGTGGGTGTACCGTGGATTTATATAGAGGCAATATGATATTTTCTGACGTATTATCTATCCCTTTCTTAATGATTCACAGCCTTCTGTTTGCTTTTTTCGATTGCTGCTGCACATTCAGCAGATGTTTTCAGAGAACTATCCACAGTGACTCCAAGATCTTTCTTGAGTGGTAACAGCACAGATTTCCATTGTTGCAATTCAGGGTAGTTGGCAATAAACTACAACTCGGACAACATGTCCTTTTCTTTATTATTAGTGCCTTCAGCATCCTGCTTCATTAGTTCTCAAAATGGAAAATGCACCATGGCTAATATAGGAATTAGTTTTGGCATGTGCAACTGGTAACCAGATCTGGGAAATTTTGTCTGAAATCTGTCTATTTTTTATCTGGGAAATTCAATTTTTTAAAAAAAATTGTTTTAAGGCTTAGGCTTTTTTTAAAATAAATCTTTTCCTCTACTCTTGCATTGATTTAATATTTTCTCACTTTGAATTTTTGGCATGCATATATACCCTGCTTCAGATTTTGAATAAGAGGAGGTATAATAACCTATTTTAGGAGTTTAAACACATGTTCCTGCTTTGTGGTATCCCAACACACACACACACACACACACACACACACATCTATATCTATATTGATATAGATATATATTTCTATATATAAATAATATTTGAACAGCTACTGTTATCATAGTTACTAGTAGTGAAACATTTTGAGATTTGTGAAACTCTCCTGACGAGTAACCTTTGATCTGTAAAATCAAGGGGCTTTGTGAAAAATGATAAACTTGCTCATCTAATTTAAAGCGGACAAACTCCTAATTTTTGCCTCCAAAATGCTAACATACTTGGTACAGTTTCAGTAAACCTTGATAGGATCTCAATGAATGTGGGAAATTGGATGTAGTTCCTTTTTAACTGCTGTATTGACATTTCTAAGAATCAGGACAATCTTTGGACTCCTCTAGCTTTTCAGCTATGACCACAGACGTGACCTTCTGTAACAAAACTGAGGCTGTATGTATGAAGACATCAGGAGTGAAGGCTAGTTTTACAAATCTGTATAAGCTTCACTTCAAATAGTCGAGCTCCACTTTAACTTGTGACTGTAGGTGAAATACTTCATTAAGATGTGAACACAATGTTATTTCCCTCAATACTTATTCCGTTACACACATCCCTCTTTTTTGTTCCCATTTCTTCAGTCGCTGCTCATTTTTGCTTTGTGTACAATCCATTTCAAAACTGGTTAGTGACAGTACAATTCCAACTGATCTTTTTCTTGAAGCCATTATCTTACAATAGAAAGACACCACCTTAATCTACTGCTGTTCTCCACAGCATGTTAGCACTTTTGCTTTAGAAAACAGGAACTAAATTCAATTCTTAAAATTGCTGTCAAACTCTCTTTGGCAATAAGCAAACTTTTTAAATTGTATACATCTTTCTTAAATCTCTATTCATATGGTTTTATGAAATACATTTGGGTAAAGACGAGTATCTTCAAGTTTGTCTTTTTCTTAAGGAACAAATTCCTTACGTGATGAGGAAGGAGATTGTGACATTGTGCAGTCTATATGGTTTTATTAAAACATAATGAATATAATGTAACTGGAATAGTTTTATAAAAATATGCTAAGAAGTGAATATAATGTAACTGGAATATGCGTCATGCAAAAGGTCTCTTGTAAGGTATCATTACAAAGCTTATAATCTACTGAGTGTGATCATCCTATTTGTATAAATGTACCACTCTTGTATCTAAAACTAGATATATGAAATATAACTCTGAGGGCCTATTGTAATTATGTAAAGTGTGGGCCATTAATAGTGGTTTGGAATCTTGACTCCCATTAACCAGGACAATTGTCTGCAGATGGCTGTGTTTAGCTGTTAGTCTTCCTGTATATGTGTGTGCTGGCAAGTGGGCAATGAAGTCTTGCAGTGACGTGTGATCATGTCACCTGACTTGGAATCCATCTTTAACCTGGTGCTTTTCCAGTGAGCGGGGGGTGGAAACCCAAAGGGACAAAAGATATATAAAGGGGTGGAAGAGAACAGAGTGGGAGAGGAGCCATCATGAAGAATCCCCTAGCTATCACCTGAGCTGCAACAAGAGCTGTACCAGGAGAAAGAATTGTGCCCAGGCCTGGAAGGTGTCCAGTCTGAAAAAAAAACTTACTGAAGCGTCTCTGAGGGTGAGATTATCTGTATTCAGTCTGATTAGACATAGATTTGCTCATTTTATTTTATTTTGCTTGGTGACTTACTTTGTTCTGTTACTACTTGGAACCACTTAAATCCTACTTTCTGATTTAATAAAATCACTTTTTACTTAGTAATTTACTCAGAGTATGTATTAATACCTGGGGGAGCAAACAACTGTGCATATCTCTCTATCAGTGTTATAGAGGGCGAACAATTTGAGTTTGCCCTGCATAAGCTTTATGCAGGGTAAAACGGATTTATTTGGGTTTAGACCCCATTGGGAGTTGGGCGTCTGAGTGCTAAAGACAAGCAAACTTCTGTGAGCTGTTTTCAGGTAAACTTGCAGCTTTGGGGCAAGTGATTCAGACTCTGGGTCTGTGTTGGAGCAGACTGGAGTGTCTGGCTCAGCAAGACAGGGTGCTGGAGTTCTGAACTGGCAGGGAAAACAGGAATAAAAGTAGTCTTGGTACATTAGGTGGCCGCTGCCAAGGGGGTTTCTGTGATCCAACCCGTCACAGGGATGTTTTGCAATATGCAGCTCTATTTATTAATTACTGATGTTTATATTTCAGTAATCTCTACCAGCCCCAGCAGAGATAGGGGACTCACAGTCCCCTGCCCTGAAGAGTTTTACAAACTAAATGGACAATACCAAGAATGGGTGAAAGGAAGAATTGTTACGCCCATTTTATATATGGTGAACTGATAGACACAGAGGCCAAAGATCACACAGATAGTCTGTGGCTGAGCAAAGAATATCACCCTTATCTCTTGAGCCCCAATCCGGTACCTTTATCACATGACCATCCTTGCTCTTTCATCTCTGTGATTACAGATGTCTAAGAAGCAGATTAATAATGTGGAAACCTCAGCAGTTCTGGTTTAGATATTTATTTGTACTTCTGAATGTTTACCTGAGCCTAATCCTAGATCTCCGACTTTCTTGAATCTATGAAACCAGAGTGGCTATCTCACAAGAACAGGCTTTTAGCAGTATATTTCTGTGTTTCCACGTCCAGCTGGAGGCAAGTGTAAAGGAGCAGGAAAATGAAAAATAACATGGAGGGAAAAGTTAACTGAAATGTTCCTAGCCACCCAAACATCTAGTTTGGGTTTTTGTGAAGGTCAGGTTGATTCTTTTAGCCAAATTATTTTTCCATCCTTTGATCCAGCTGCACCAACTAGCACTAGAATTAAAACACTAAAATAACACTTAGCAGTTTGTACATAGAGCAACAAAGAGTCCTGTGGCACCTTATAGACTAACAGATGTATTGGAGCATAAGCTTTCGTGGGTGAATGCCCACTTCGTCAGATGCGTGTCTTTTTACAGATCCAGACTAACACGGCTACCCCTCTGATACTTTGTACATAGAGAACCTCTGGTAAACAGTGCGGTAGCATAACATCTGAGTGCGATCATAGCTACTGTTTGTGAATGTCATAGAGGGTAATGTGTAAAATGGTATGTTTATTTTTTAAATCCATGTGCAATACTCAATAAGTGCTGAGTAGTCAAACTTGCCAGGAGAAAAGGCATAGCACTTTCATTAACAGCACAAATACTTAATTCACTGATTTGGCTCTGGCTTCTGGAAATATTTAGTTAACACTGGGCATGCTCACGTGTTCAGTGCAGGTATTTGTATTTACTAACCCAGTTATACGCTGTCTATTATTAAGGTTGCCTGACACCTCTCATTAGAAGACCTTTTCTAGTTGCTTATAACTTTGCCAAACTTTAACCGTTCTGGCTGCAATTTTCCATGCTGGATGTCTGCCTACGGCTGAATTTTATTTATTTGTTTATTTATTGATAATTTCAACCAAAACAGTTAAGATATTTCCAAAAATGAAGCTAGGGAAGGGAAGGGGAGACTAGGATTGTTTGGGTAAAAAGACTGGGATGAGAAGCCTAATGAGATTAGGACTGTGTAAGCAAGGAGAATGGGACTGATACGAGAAGCCAAGAGACTGGAAACAAGGACAGATCGGAGGGGAGAGAGCAGAAGAGGTCAGTGCTGGGGGGAATGAGTAGAAGGCTCTGTGACCACTAGAACACATTCCCTTCCATCGTCTGGAATTGAATCCAGAATATAAGATTTGAGTCTTACAATTCCTCTGATGTCATCAAGTATCTGTGAAATTTACTGGCAAAGTGCGTGCCTCATTGCCATCTAATGCTAATGCAAATAGAGGATGATGACATACTACTGCTATTCCTGTTCCTGTTGCCTCAAATGGCAGAGATCTGTGTGGTGTATCTAAAGTTTCCAACCCTGCTGATGAATCGTGGGTGTGGATACAATGCCACATGATGGAATTTGTGTTTTTTTTTTTTTTTCCAGTTTGTTTTTCTAAAAACCTAGGAAATTACACACACAAACTAGGTTAAGAGAACACTATTTAAGTTACAAACTATAATTATTGGGGTTATTCTGTATCCCAAACTCCTAGGATGCCAATAGTGTGCCTGGTGCATTGTGTTTTGAAGGCAAGCACTGTATGTGCTTCAGCAGCTAGGCCCTGTAGGCAGCTTGCCCTGATGGATTCCACTAACCACTCAGACACATGGCTACGGGAAAGGTTTTTATGAGGGCTGGCAGGAAAGGGGAAAGTGTGCAAATACCACAAGTACAGAGGCTTAAACCGTTATAGGTCAAAGTGAGCAATAGCGATTCTTGTTCATGTCCCTGGGCACTCCAACTGAGAGTCAGGGCTCTTCAGGCCTAGTGGTTAGGGTACCTCTCTAGTCCTGTCTCTATTTGGTAAATAAGTGTAAGCAGAGTCAGGATGAGCTCTACCCTGACATCTGGTGGTGAATTATGGCGAGTGTGGAAAAGAACTCCAGGGGCTGATCTTGTTTGCATAGGCACACCCACTCGCCTGGCAGGAAACAACAGCAACTCAAAGTGGTTACTTTGGCTGGTGTGGGATCCCCAGTTTCTCTGTTATTGGGGCAGGAAGAATAAAGTTTTGTTACCCTGATTCTGTGAATCAAGGCCAGTGGAACTGGTGTATGACAGAAGGACTGAGTGAGTCATTCACCATTACCTAAGTAGCATTTGCTTGTCAAGGGGCATGGGTTACAAAACCCAGTGAATTGAGAGAGGATGGGGACAGGTATTGGTACCTGGTGGTGTGGGTCCCTTTTGTGGGCCCGAAACTCCAATTGCACCTCCTCCTCTCTCCACTGTCGAATATCAGAGCTAACTTTGATTCCCTTAGGAGTCTAGTTACAGACTGCTGAGCTGAGTTCACTTTGGGCCAATAGTGCACCAGCACTGGGGCTCCCCTACTACTAGCTGAAATCACTAAGAGCTGAAATCACAAAAGAGCTAAAGCTATTTAAGAGCTGAGATCACTGAGGCTGTGTTAACTAGTGGGGGAGCCTGAAGCTATATTGCTAAGCTAGCTTAGCTTAGCGCGGGAGTGAGCGGAGCGGAGCGGCTCACAGGTCGGTGAGCGGAGAGGCTGGAGGAGCAGCTAGCAGAGCAGAGCAGAGCCTTGTGGGAGCGGCCCAAGGGACGGCTGGAGCGGAGCGGAGTGGCTCACAGGTCGGTGAGCGGAGCGGAGCGGCTCGGCTCACAGGTCGGTGAGCAGAGCGGAGCGGCGCGGCTCACAGGTCGGTGAGCGGAGTGGAGCAGCTGCCAGAGCAGTTCGTGAGACGGCAGGAGTGGGACTGCGGGTGGAATGAAGCAGTTCGTGGTGAAGGCTGCAGTGGAACCCCACGGAGAAGCAGCCGGTTGGCCTCGGATCACGTAAGGTGCCCCTTAACACCCTGCTCACCCCCCCCCTTTTGAACTCTGGGGCTGCACTGATCATGGACAGAGACTTTGGGGGGTTGTCGGACTTTTGGGACTTTTGTGATTCTTGGGTTGCTGGTTTCAAGAACCAATGGGAGAGGGCACGGCCCAATTTGCTGGGGTGGGTCTTCGCTCATGGTTTGGTCTAAGAACTCTAGTTCTGGTGTTTTTCCAATTTAATGCTGATGTTGTTTACCTCATGTTATTAAACATTTTCTGTTACACTCAGACTCCGTGCTTGCGAGAGGGGAAGTATTGCCTCTTAGAGGCGCCCAGGGGGTGGTATGTAATTGTCCCAGGTCACTGGGTGGGGGCTCGAGCCGGTTTTGCATTGTGTTATTGAAACGGAACCCCTAGATACAGAACCCGGCCCTTGTTGCTGCCAACTTAGATGGGCAGAAGGGTTACATTTTTGGGGGCTCGTCCGGGATCCCCTGGGTCAGTACCCCTCGCAAGCACCTGTTGAGTGTTCCCCTGCATTGGGAAACAATTGTGGTTATATTTTGAGGAAATCGCTGTTTGTATAATGGCTAATATGTCGGGTTTGTTGGGCCCTGGCCCTGCAGCCTCTAGCTCAGGGGCCACAGCCTCAGCCAATGATTGGGCAAAAGCACTGGGGCAAATATTGGAAAAGGTTGTGTTGTCCCATGCTAGGTCAAACTCTTGTCGTGAGTTAAGGTTATTTGCTGGGGCAGAGGAGTTCGAACCCTGGTTGGAGCATACCACTGAAATGCTGCAGGAGTGGGCCGTACCTGATGCAGAAAAGCGAAGATGTCTGATAGAGAGCCTTAGTGGCCCAGCATTAGATGTGATTCGCACCCTGAAGCTCATTGACCCTGGGGTCAGTGTGAAGGACTGCCTAGAGGCCCTTGATCATACCTTTGGGAGTGTAGAGGGCCCTGAAGACAGTTACTGTAAATTCCTTAATTCCCGACAGCAAATTGGCGAGAAGATTTCAGCCTATATACAGAGGCTGGAAAGACTGCTTCAGAGAGCTGTCATGAGGGGTGCAGTGACTGCTGAACAGATGGATCGGACCAGACTGGCTCAAATTGTAAGAGGAGCTCAATATCAGAACTCGATTCTACTCCATCTCCGGCTAAGAGAACGACGGGAACATCCCCCAAGTTATTCCCAGCTGATAAAGGAGGTCAGAGAAGAGGAAGAAAGGCAAGCTGCCAGCGAGTTTTGGGAAGCCCAAACATTGGAGCCAGCCGGCACAACACCACTGCAAATGGCCAGTGTACTGATGGTGAGCACCACAGAGGAACTTGCCCAACAAGTGCAGGTCCTGACAGAACGGATAGCTGAACTGCAAAGCACCATTGACCAAGCTAAGACTTCCGGGAATAAGGAGCCTCTGACCGTGGCGATGGAGAAGTCAGCATTTAGAGCCACCATCCCATCTGGGCGAAGAGGGAAAGGACAATTCTTCTGCTACCGATGTGGTCAGGATGGACACAGTGCTGCCAAGTGCCATAATGAAGAAAACCCCTCCTTAGTGTATGGAAAGCTGAGGATCAGTTGGGAGAGATCCGGTAGCTGCCAGAGAGTCCGGGGACGGGGACCACCCAGGCCTGCAGGATTTGAAGATTCCCCCAGAAAAGACTGTCCAGCTGGGATCCCTGCAGGACTGATAGGGCCTCGAGCAGAGGTCATGGTGAAGATTGAAGGGGAGGAGTGTAAAGCCGTGCTTGACACTGGATCTCAAGTGACTATTATATTTCAGTCATTCTACCAACAAATGCTTAGGCACCTGCCTATACAGTCACTGACTGGCGTTGGTCTGTGTGGCCTCAGCATGGATGAATACCCCTACCAAGGGTATGTCATAGTGCACCTGGAATTCCCAGAGGAGGTTGCTGGGGTAAGAGAAGAGGTGGACACAGCTGCATTAATATGCCCTGACCCTAAAGGGACCTCTGATGTGTCTGTGCTGATAGGGACCAACTCCAGTCTCTTCAAGGTGCTCGCGGATTACTGCAGACGACGGGCTGGGGACCAGTACCTGAATACCCTGATGATCCATACGCTTTGTGCTGAAGCCTATAGGAAGATTGAGGGTGCTAAAAAGGAGACATCTGAGCTACCGATTGGGGCGCTGAAGTACATGGGCACAACCCCGTTAGTAGTGCCTGCAAGGACGGAGCAAGAAGTGCTTGTCATGAGTACTCGGCTGAAAGGCAGTAAAGGGGCATTAGCAATGGTAGAGCAGCCAGTTGAAGGAGAGCTCCCGGAAGGAGTGCTGGTCCCCAGTGGAGTCATAACCCTACCTGCTGAAGCCCAGGAAAAGGTGACTATACTGATTGCTAATGAAACAAGTCGAGATGTTGTTGTGAAGCAAGGACAAAAGATAGCGGATCTCTTTGAGCCTGAATCAATTGTAAAACCCCAGTGTGAGACTCAAGTTCCGCCAATAGACCCTGCAAAGTTTGACTTTGGAGATTCACCGTTGTCCGAGGAGTGGAAAGATCGCCTGAGGAGGAAACTTTGTGAAAGATCCAAGGTGTTCTCATTGCATGAGTGGGATGTGGGATGTGCAAAAGGAATAGAGCACAACATCAGACTACATGACTCTCGACCTTTCAGGGAGAGATCTAGGAGGATTGCCCTCTCCGAGATGGAAGATGTGCGACAACATCTTCAGGAGCTGGCTGCGAATGGCATCATCGCTTGACTCAGGCTTGGATCCTCCATTCCCATGGGACTCTGGCGCACTGGGTTAGAGCGATTGGTGTGTAGCTGGAAGGGAGGTTAGGCTTGAACCTGAGATTGAACCCTGGGCTAACAGTGCAGTGTAGACATACCCTGATTGAGTCTGGCTTAGAAACTCGCAAATGCAGGGTCCAGAGCTCAGGATCCAGCCTGAGCATCTACACTGCAGTTAAACAGCTCCGTAACCCAAGCCCCATGAGCCTGAGTCCGTGGACATGGGCCAGCCAGAGGTGTTTAATTGCAGTGTAGACATACCATTAGTGTCTCTTATTGAAGTCCCTCTGCACTTGTTTCCTGCCCAGCTGCTGCTGCTCCCCCTTTAATCCAACACAGACTTCCACCCAGCTGTGATGCAGCCTGTTCCACATGCGGCTCTGTCCACAGAGTCTGGGGTTTCTCTGCAGCTTCCACCTGCCATATGCTCCCACTCTCAAAAGTGCCCAGCAACTTCCTGGTTCTGGACCTTTCTCCTTATCTGGGAAAAGGAAGTGCAGTGGGGAGGAGGGTGATGGAAAACACAGGCCGTGCTTAGCCAGGAGGAAGGAGATTTACGGTGGAGAAAGGGCTGGTGGCAGTTGTAGTCCCCTGCTTTGCAGATCCGTCACAAATGTCAAGAACTCAGAAGTTAGGAAATGCCAGGATAAAAGTTGCCTGTTCAACCTTACTTTGGCCCCCTTGTGCATACGTAATATGATTAAGGCTATAAGAAAGTTGTGATTTTTTTTTTTTTTTTTTTTTTTTTTTTTTTACAGTTTGTAAAAGTTGTGGTTTTGGTGTGTCAGTTCAAGTACCATTATAAATGTTTAAAAACAAAAATCCATAACCGCCTCCCCCATGGGTCTGACTCATATTTGATCTCTTGAGGTTGGCAATACAGTCTACTGGGATACTCAGCAATGGTTGCGTGAGGCGGTCTGAACAAGGGGGACACGGGGACTGAACTCTGGGTGGGAAATCTGCAGGCCAACACTGATTGCCTCTGGGAGAGGGGTGGCCTGGCTCGAAATACACCACCTTCACACCCCTGTGCTGCTGCACTTGGCCTGGGCAGCTGAATTAGGAACTGTTGGGCCATCTTTTGTTTGTAACCAAAAGCCACTGTGCCGAGAGTAATTGCACAGTTTATTTTCTGGCAACCTGATTAAAGCAATCTTTTGTTATACATCAAATACATCTGAGTGTTTACAGGAACCCACCTTGGGCTAGAAGCTGAAGGGCCTGGGGCTGGGAGTGCCTACAATACTTGCCTCCATGTGAGCTACACCCAGCACACTACCAAACTTCTACAGGTCGTGTGTACCGCAGCAACTCCCAACAGCGTGGTCAGTTACATTACTGTCTCCCCCTTCTTCCCAGTAAAAATCGCCACACAGTAGTGCCAGACAGGAAATAATCCATGGTAACTAATTAGCCACAAAACATTGTGTTCGCTCCTAGATACATAGCACCTGCTAGAGATATAAACTGCCTATTGCCTTAACAGCGGAGTCCTATTCCCCCACCAGTCTGTCCACTTTCAAGCACCACTTTTGTGGTTGTTTCCTGTGAACATTTAATTGATCAAGATATTTACTCATGAATTCTCACTCCCCTCATGTACACGGCTCATGCTTCCGCATATAGGGTTTAGCTTCAGAGTCCGCAGCACATGGGGCACTGAAGCCTTTTTATGGCCATGCTGGAAGAAAGACAAGAGGCAATGGATGTGGTGTAATTAGGCTACAACTTTATTCACTTAAAGTATCTGGTAGAACTAGCAACAAATTCTACAGTGCAGGTCGTCATCCTTTCCTGAATCATTTCCACATAAACCCCAACCAGGTCCTAGTTATCTCATCGCTGGGACCCCACCGCCCTCCCCTTGTATGAGGTAAAAGGGGGCTATAAAAGGAGGGGAGGTTGTCTCCCTGCTGTTCCAGATGTAGAAGGCCCAAGCGCCCTTTCTCAGTTTCCTTAAAGGAGGCTAGGAAAAGTGGGGGAGGGGTTGGCTCCCTGCTGTATGAGATGAAGGAGCCCCCAAACTCCCTTACTCAGCTTCCCTAAGTGATGCTTTCCTTCAAACCACAAGTTTTACATCCTAAATTACAACATTATAACCTAACTCCCCTACCCCACCCCACTGAGCTGCTATGGGGAAGGTGAAAAAACCCACCCCATCTCAACCAATCTGGCTGTGAAGGAAAAATTCCTTTGCAGACCCACAAGGAAAAGGGCAACTAGTGTAATACCCACAGCAGGTTAAGAGGGAACCTGATCCTTTTTCCAAGTTTGTGGGTAGATGAGTGGGTGCTGCAGCCTCCACCCCGTGAAAGAGGGGCTCTCAGAGTCTACATGGGGTGTAAATAGCCTCCCCCCCACACACACACACACACATTGGGCAGGATGGGCAGTGCAGTGACCTTCTCCCAACTTGGCCCTAACTGCTTACTGCCCTTCCTATTCATCCCTGTAAACTTTCTCCCGACCTGTAGTAAGGGAGCCCTTAAAGGGGCCATACCCCTTTTCTTATAGCTAGCTGGACAAAGACCCTCTCCAACCCCAATCCCAACCCCCCACGTGAAGGTTGTGGTGAGCACGTTCTGTACACCCTAACCTGCCTCCATGCCTGGAATCTAGGATGAGAGTGAGGAGTTGCAGGTCTGATGTGTGGCAAGTCATTACAAAACACAAGTATCTCATACGTCACTGTACTTGCTCACTTTGAGCAATAAAATAGCTTCACTGTAAGCAGAATGAGTTCCCTTCAATTGCATTGAAGCAATTTGGGAATTTCATTTCACTTCACTATAATAAGATTTTCACTATGTGCAGGTTCATTTTCCATTGATTCAACTGTACTACATATAGCATTTAAAATAGATTGCCCATGAATGGTATAATAAGCTAAAACAGCCTCACTTTTTTATTTTAGGAAAAAGTCATTGCAATTTTATTGGGCTTTTTCAAACGTAAAATATTTTAATATGATGCAAGAGCTATGAAATATATTTTAAAGGTCTCTTGCCAGAGTATTCTTTATTCTTATTATAAGTATAACTTATAGGCTATTCAGTTTATGCTAAAATTGTATCTTAATGCTTTTAATGTCGATGTAGATGCCCACTTCAGTTTTCTCTCTGCTTCAAAACTAAATAAATTATTTTATGTACTGCCCTTGTCATCCAAAATTGCCACCTTCTGAAAAAAACATAGATTTGAGGGTTTCTCTTCCTCTGAAAATTCAGTCCAGAAAAAATATAAGCCATTCTGCTCTCAGTGAAATTAGTGACTGAAAACAGAATTTAACCTCATAGTTCCAACTAGCAAAGGCTCTAATTTAAATTATTGTATTTGTAGTGTTGTATAAGAGTGTGTTTCTATAATATATGTGGAATTAGCAGATGCAATTTCTTAAAATATCTTATGTATGTAGATATACCATGGTCACCTTTAAAATTTATTGGTGTGATCTTAGATAAACAGATATGGTTTCACTAGTATTTGCAACATTCCTTATAATTAAGGCTACGATTTAGTCATGGGTATTTTTAGTAAGTCATGGACCGGTCCTGGGCAATAAACAAAAATTCATGGCCTGTGACCTGTCCATATTAAAAATACCTGTGATTAAATCTTGGGGAGGCACTGGGGCCGCTGCTGGGGGAGGAGAGCTCTTCTCTGCTCTGGCAGCCCAGGCCAGCGGACCGCAGCTACTCTGACTGGCTGGGGACTGCTGCCCGGGCTGCCAGAGCAGTGACTGTCCCCCAGGCTGCTCCACTAGGGGTTGGTGTGGCTGTCCTGTGGGCCACCTGAGCCAGCTGCTCAGGTGGCCCTGGGGTCAGCCACACAAGCCCCTGCAGAAGTCACGGAGGTCACGGAAAGTCATGGAATCCATGACTTCCGCGACCTCTGTGACAGCCACGGAGCCCTACTTATAATTTCTTATATTTACTAACTAAAAGGAAGATGTAGGAATGCTGCAAACACTGAGAAAATGTTTATTTGCCTAAGTCAATTGGCAAGTTTTAGAAAGAGGTACTGATTAAATAAGTCAAGTATCAGGGGGTAGCCGTGTTAGTCTGTATCTACAAAAACAACAAGGAGTCTGGTGGCACCTTAAAGACTAACAGATTTATTTGGGCATAAGCTTTCGTGAGTAAAAACCTCACTTCTTCAGATGCATAGAGTGAAAGTTACAGATGCAGGCATTATATACTGACACATGGAGAGCAGGGAGTTACTTCACAAGTGGAGAACCAGTGTTGACAGTGCCAATTCAATCAGGGTGGATGTAGTCCACTCCCAGTAATAGATGAGGAGGTGTCAATTCCAGGAGAGGAAAAGCTGCTTCTGTAGTGAGCCAGCCACTCCCAGTCCCTATTCAAGCCCAGATTAATGGTGTTGAATTTGCAAATGAATTTTAGTTCTGCTGTTTCTCTTTGAAGTCTGTTTCTGAAGTTTTTTTGTTCAATGATAGTGACTTTTAAATCTGTAATAGAATGACCAGGGAGATTGAAGTGTTCACTTACTGGCTTGTGTATGTTACCATTCCTGATATCCGATTTGTGTCCATTTATTCTTTTGCGGAGGGACTGTCCGGTTTGGCCAATGTACATGGCAGAGGGGCATTGCTGGCACATGATGGCATATATGACATTAGTGGATGTGCAGGTGAATGAGCCCCTGATGGTGTGGCTGATGTGGTTGGGTCCTCTGATGCTGTTGCCAGAGTAGATATGGGGACAGAGTAGGCAACGAGGTTTGCTACAGGGATAGGTTCCTGGGTTGGTGTTTCTGTGGTGTGGTGTGTAGTTGAGGATTTGCTTCAGGTTGGGGGGTTGTCTGTAAGCGAGGACTGGCCTGCCTCCCAAGGTCTGTGAGAGTGAAGGATCATTTTCCAGGATAGGTTGCATTTGCAAGCAATGCCATACAGTTATCACAGTTATTGCCTATTCTAAGTAAAGGACGAAAATGTGGTGTCTCAGATCACTATATGGTTACATGGCAGTTGCTGACTTTTTAATGGAGATCACTGTATATCTCATAATATAGATATAAATATAATCCTTTTGAGAGCTGCAAAGACACATCAGAGACCAGAGGAAAATGGAACTCCTGCAGGGGAATTATTTGTGAGGCTCTGAAGAAAATCTGTTTTATATTACAATACAAGCTTTCCTGTAGAGATGGACATGGGGAATCTAACAGAAAGTGTTGCACTCTTTGACATTCAATGTAGTTGACAGCAGCTTTCCATATATAACCTACAGTAAACATCTTTGCTGTTAACTCAGTTACAGGTATGGGAAACCTTGATTGGCCAAGCATACAGGTTCCTCTAGCTTCCTTTTAAATAAAGCCAGAGAAGTATAGCTTAAGCTAGCTTGGATGTAAAAATGCAATTTCATAAGGCCTTGTCTACACTACACAGTTTTGTCAACAAAAGTCAGGTTTCGTCCACAAAACGGTGGAGGTGTACACCCAACGATGCTCCTCATGTTGATTTTACTCTCCTACTATGCCGCCATAATAAAACTATTTAGAAGAGCGGCATGGAGCTTTTTGCCACAAAATTAGTGACACAGAATCAGTGTAGACATTGTGCTTGTTTATGTCACCCTAAGTGGCCTCCAGGAGGTGTCCCACAATGTCCATCATGACCGCTGTGGTAAGCAGTTTCTACTCCACTGCCCGCAGCCAAGTACACAGGCATGTGCCCCTCCCCTTTTAAAGCCCTGGGAATTTTTTAAATTCCACTTCCTCTTTGCTCAGCATGGACAGCTCACATCGCATCTTCCCAGCTGACCATGCTGGCTTTCTGCAGCAAATGCGCTCCCACCTGGAGTGCACCGGAGTTGCTGGATCATATGGGACATGGCGGCTGTACAGTTGCAGCTCCAATCCAGCCTTAGGAACTTTGACACCTATGAGCAGATTGCTTGTGGCATGCATGAGAAGGTGCAGGAAAGGGACATGCAGCAGTGCTGTGCTAAGATCAAAGAGCTGAGGCAGGCATGCCAGATGGCCAGGGAGGCCAACCATCGCTCTGGTGCCGAAAACATGCTGCTTCTACAAGTAGCTGCACACCATTTTTGGCGGCTGTTGTCAGACGCTACAAGTGTGGTGCTCTGCTCTGTTCAATGTTGATATCAATTGGCTGCGTGCGTGTGTTCCCTCTGTGTGCTGCCTCAGCTCTGCGCAGATACTGACACAGCAGACCCCGAGAGAACCCCCAATGACCACAGACTCTAGTAAGGTACGAAGGCACGTTGACCAGGTTTATTGTTGAAGAGAAACACAGTCTCCAGCTCTCCAGCAAACGAAGTCCAAGGTGCTGCTAAGGTGCGGCTAGCCAGTACTTATGTGCTCCCTGACAATGGACTCAGCTCAGTCAGTGGCGGGACTTTCCACTGCCCCTGGGCTGGACAAAGATATCCACGTAGGGCTGCATTCTTATACACAGGTACAAACAAGTTACACGTCACTCCTGACGTATTGAGGTGCAACCCCTCTACGCAGCAAGGTACAACCCCTCTACTTAGTAAGGTGCCGCCTCTCACCTTGTACATGTTGGTTGGAACAAAACAACTCTATCCATCATATTACTCTTTTGGCCCTGTCATTGGGATGGGTCAGCCTGTTCCTTGTTATCTGTGTGGAGTGTACAAGTATTGGAGTGTTCTGATATCTAGTGTCCAGTAATTTGTAGGTATGTCTCTTTTTGCAGCATCAGCCCTTTCCTTGCCAGCTTCTGTGAGCAGGACCTGCCTCTGGCTCACAGCTTAACTTGGCTTTATGTTAGCAAAGTCTTGACCATTACTTTAGTTCAGGCTTTAGGCCGCATACCGGGCCTCTGATACCAAGGTTTATATCTCAGGGCCTCCTTTAACTACAGCGGCAACCCCACCTCCACTGCCAAGAGCCCCGTGGATACTTCAGAGAGGACTGGAGGCAGCAGCCAACAGAGTCAACCCCAAGGGCGAAGTGGTGGACAAGAAGGTCGAGTTGGAGGAGGATGTGGAACAGGGGACAGGCTCGTCTGGTGGTGTGGCAAGCCAGGACCTCTATTTGACTCCGGAAGGGTCTAGCGAGTCCTAGAAGTCTGGCTCTGGTGTGCCTGAAGCAGCAGAGGGGAGCTCTGATAAGTACTCATTTTGCCTTGATACTGCACAATTACATGAGTTAGAGGTCAAGTATCAGGGGGTAGCCGTGTTAGTCTGTATCTACAAAAACAACAAGGAGTCTGGTGGCACCTTAACGACCAACAGATTTATTTGGGCATAAGCTTTCGTGGGTAAAAACCTCACTTCTTTAGATGAGTTAGAGGTGTCCTTTATTTTGTTAGAAGGCGCGCATGGGAGAAGGGATCAAAATTGACAACACTAGATACTGTTTGCATCTGCTTCTCATTCCCCTGTGCAGCTACATAGTGGGGGGCCCTGCGAAAAAGTTTATTGCACCCCGGGGTCTCCCAGGAATCCTCCATAGAGATCTCTAGGAAACTTTCCTGCAGATACTCTGCAATGGTCTGCCGAAGGTTCCTTAGCAGAACTGTTTTGTTTCTTCCTCCTCTGTAGGAAACTTTGCCTCACCAATTGGCAATTATTTCTGCAGGAACCCAAGTAACACACAGGCGAGCACCATGTGGACCCAGTCTGAAGCTGCACACATGCAGGAGATGCACCCTTGCATCTTTGGTTACCCTTAGTAGTAAGATATCCGCTTCAATCACCCCTGCCTGTGGAAAATGGGGCCAGGATTCAGAATAGTGTCCTTAGGCGCTTGTACTGATCCCCCTCTGAAACCACCCAGATCCTTTGTCCCATCTTGCAACACCCCACCCCCAGTCTGAACTCACCATGTTTAGTGCTCTGGCCAT
This sequence comes from Trachemys scripta elegans, assembly GCF_013100865.1. NCBI lineage: Eukaryota > Metazoa > Chordata > Testudines > Emydidae > Trachemys > Trachemys scripta. The sequence continues at coordinate 107,477,989 of NC_048300.1, forward strand.
GCTGCGTGCTTGCCAAGGGAAAGTGAGAAAGAGCTGTGTGTAACTTTTATGATTCAAGACTGTGAGTGCACATATGTAACAGGGAGCTGGCCAGGAAGTCCTGAGCCAGTCACCTGTTAGCCCAGCTCCAATTAAGAAGTATTAATCGGGGCTGCCTGGGTATGCCACGCCTAATTGGTGGAACAGAAGCACCTGCAGGTCTTATTAGCCAGGGGCTATATAAAGCTAGCAAGGAAGGAAGTGAAGTGGGGACGTGCACCCCTGCTGACTGGAGAAGCTAGCTGTCCCCCAGGTTGCTGGTTTACAACTGTCTGTAAATAGAAGGTGGTGGGAGCTGATACTGTTAATAAAAAAAACACTGGTGATTGCAATTAAAGAAGGTCTCTGGCTGATTTGTGTGAGGGCGAGCAAAAGGCCTTGTTACAACACATAATACTGACTCTCTGTGTTGTTTCTTTTACTTCTGCAGATGAGCCCTTGAGGGCCAGCTCCTACACACCAGCAGAGCGCCTCCATCAGATAAGGAGGTGAATGAGGAGGAGTAAGGAGGACATGTTTTATGAAGTGCTGCAATCATCCGATCAGGCCATTAGTGAGCACAGAGTGTGGAGAGAAACAATAAATGAAAAACTAGAAATGGACAGCCAGGAGAGGAGATGGGCAGGAGCTGATAATAGAGGGTCAGGAGTGGATGATAAAGCTCATGGAGGACCAATCAGAGATGCTCAAGTCCCTGTTTGCGCTGCAGGTGGAACACCTGCATGCTCAACTTCCCCTGCAGCCCTTACAGAACTGCCTTCCTTGCCCTCCCTAAACTCCCCCCACACATTCCTCTCATGCTCCCAGCCCATCGCAGTACCCCTTGCACTCCACCCCTAGGGACATTTTCCATAACAACAGCTGGACTTACACACAGCTGTGAGATCCTCAATTCAGAATGTACTGCTCACTGTCACTCCCTTGTAAGAATATTAATCTGTGTATTGGTGTTTAATAAAAATTTAGTCTTACAAACACAGTGATTCTTTATTTGTGACCTACACAGGGTGGTTGTAGCAGAAATTCATACACAGTGACAACTGGCATATCTGCAGACTACAATTAACGCTCAGGTAGGAATCATTACAGGAGTCATTTAAGGTGGCAAGTAAACAAGGCCTGGCTGAATGCATTACAGAAAGACACATTACTGGGGCTCATTGTCAAAATGCTTCTTCAAAGCCTCCCTGATTCAAATGGCCCCCATTGAGTACCTCTAATAGCCCTAGTGTCTGGTTGCTCGAAATCAGCTACTAGGAGATCCACCTCAGTGCTCCACACCTGGGAAAATTTTTCCCCCTTGGCTTCACAAATGTTATGCAGAGCACATCAGGCTGCTATGACTATGGGAATATTTTCCTCATTGAGGTCTAACCTGCCAAAAAGGCAGCACCAGCACCCCTTAATCTGTCAAATGCCCATACTATGGTCATTTTGCACCTGCTGAGCCTGTTGTTGAAGCATTCCTTGCTGCTGTCCAGTATCAGGCTTCATGAGCCACAGGAGTAAGGAGTAGGCTGGGTCTCCCAGGATCGCTGTGGACATTTCCACATCCCCTGTTGGAATCTTCTGGTCTGAAAAGAAAGTCCCTACTTGCAGCTTTCTATACAGTCCAGTGTTCCTGAAGATGTGTGTGTCTTGCATCTTCCCTGACCTCCCCGCATTGATGTTGGTGAAATGATCCCAGTGATCCACCAGCACCAGCAATGCCATAGAGAAATAGCCCTTTTTGTTGATGTATTCCATCACAAGTTGGTCTGGGGCCAAAATTGGAATATGCATTCCATCTATAGCCCCGCCACAGTTAGGGAATCCCATTCCCGCAAAGCCATCCAGTATTTCCCGCACATTGCCCAGAGTCACAGTCCTTCATAGCACACCTCAGCCCCCATAGTGGACTTCCCAACTCCAAACTGATTCACGCCTGACTGGTAGCAGTTTAGAGTTGCCAGTTTTCACACAGCAATCACCACATGCTTGTTCACCACTAGGATAGCTCTCATTTTGGTGTCCTTGGGCCGCAGGGCGGGGGCAAGCTCCGCACAGCGTTCAAGGAAGGTGGCTTTCCACATACAAAAGTTCTGCGGACGCTGCTAGTCATCCCATACCTGCATCACAATCTGATCCCACCACTCAGTCTTGTTTCCTGAGCCCAATAGCGATGGTCCACTGTGTGCAGCTGTAACCCACACACCTTCTGGGTGTGGTGTTCTGTCCCATCTAGTGGCACTGAGACCACTTAAAAAGAGAGAATGAGTCTGCTCTACAGCCTTAGCTAACAGCCAGTTGGCTTTTAGCTCATGCAGTAGAGGCTCATGCACTAAGCTCCAGAGGTTCCTGGTTCGATCCCCCCTGCCTGTGACCGGGGTTTGTCAGCATTATACAGCTGCTCCATGAATGCCACCATCTATTTCTTTCCATGGCACACAGCAAGGCAGGCACCACAGATTCCTGTTCAGATTCACAGCTCATGAAATACTACAGGATAAACCACATTGTGTTCATAACACTTATGACCAGTGCAGGATCTGTGCTTTCAGGCAGAGATGGAGAGTGCAAAGTTTACAGAGGAATTAGAAAAATGGCATGAAAAGCAGTTGGAAGGCCTTGGAATTATGGGACAGAGAAGACTGCATCACAGGGTGGTGATCCCACCCCCATGATGTACTGTAATCCATTCCCAGAGCTCCTAGTGGGAGAGGTGGCAATATGCACAGTAGGATATTTACCCACTGTTCTCTCTGTTGGCACTAGAGTACCAACTGTGGATGTGCTCCACTGACACAAGGAGTGTTGTGTGAACATGCACAAGCAGTGTAATTACAGCAATTTATGAGCATCAACATAACTTAAGTCAACTTAATGCAGTAGAGTAGACATGGCCTCAGAGTGCGTATGAGAGAGAGAGAAAGATCTAACATACAGTGCAGTCTCTTACTGAACATATGGCTGCAGGATGATTAATCCTCTAGCTATTCAGTGCTCACAGATCTTACATAGTAGCGCACCTCCATTTCTATGAAGAACAGAGTTTGTCTTTTCAATGAGAGAGCATATAATAGACCGGAGGAACTCAAAGCCATTTAACATAATGAGGTGGGATTGCTCACAGTGTAACATTCAAAGCATCTCTGTGTGTCCTGTAAAACCAACCAAAAGAGGCAGATAATGTTAACTTTTTTGATTCAGAGTGTTTGAATATTTTGCAGAACTTTAGAAATAGTTTTTGGCCTGCTTAAGCTATTTCTCCCAAAGAGGTATTACCAGGGCTACAAAAGAGTTCCATTATAAAAGTGTGTGTGTGTGAGAGAGAGAGGAAAAAAAACAAGTGTTTGGATCAGTCTAAAAGTTTAGCTGCGTCTTAGGCTATGTCTACACTAATACTTACTGCAGTATAACTTATGTCGCTCCGGGGTGTGAATAAATCACTCTCCAAGTGACACAAATTACACAGACATAAGTGTCGGTGTGGACAGTGCTATTTTGTCAGGAGAGCTTCTCCCGACATAGCTTCTGCCGCTCATGGGGGCTGAAGTAGTTAAGCCGATAGGAGAGCGCTCTCCACCGGCTTAGAGCAGCTACATTAGAGAGCTTACAGTGGCACACTGCTGTAAACTCTCTAGTGTAGCCCTGCCCTCAAGTTTCTACAGTATTGGTTCCTCCCCCCCACACCGATTTTGGCTTCCAAAGGATTGGATTTATTTCAGCACAAAAAAGAAAGCCATGCTGATGTTTAATTAGCTGTCATTCTTCAGAAGTTTGATTAATTAGAAACCTTTAAACATTCTGGAGCTTTTTTGGTGCATCCAAAATGGTTTGGACAACTACAAGAATTAGCAACGCTTGCAAAGACCACATCTTAACATAACGTTAAGGAAGAGAATTGCATAAATTAGAGTGAAATCTTATTCCACTTTAAGTTAATCTGGAAAATATTTGTTGTAGTTCACAGCCTGATGCATGAGCCTGGAAATCCTTGAAGAAAGTGTTTCATTTGCATGTGTGTGTGACTGAGGAGAGAAATTTCAGTCAAAGCATTTGTTCCTGAATACAGGCTGAGTATATTCAGAAGTGATCTGTGTGACCAAAGGACTTGTGCCTGTCTAAGGGCCATTAACCAGTAGTATTAAAAACAAACAAAACCCTTACCCCAAATCTTTAACCCATTCAATTCCTATCTTTTCTTTAAAAAGAACAGGAGTACTTGTGTTCTTTTTGCAGATACAGACTAACACGGCTGCTACTCTGAAACCTATCTTTTCTTTAGCACTTCTAGGTATTTACCTTGGGTTGTTGTGGTTAGTTCTTAAACCAGTGTACAGGAGGAAGGAATAGTGACTTACCCTCCCCACTGGCCCAGGCGACATAAGGACTAACCTGAATCACAGCCCTCGTGCTGGGGTGCTATCAAACTACAGGGTTATTTTCTCTTGCGCTGTCTCGTTATGCTACAGTCCGGCATGGATTGGTCTGAATGGGAATGACTCCCTTGTCAAAACTAAATTGGATTTTGTAGGCTTGACTCCCTCCAATCCAGAGCTAAATTGTGCCTCCTAGGCACAGCTTGGAAAGAGGCTATCAAACTCGAGCAGCTGAGTAGGTGGAGCCATGGCCAGAAAAGCATTTAGCTGGTGGTGGATGGGGATTGTGCTACACTCCTTGAAGTAATGTATTAAATAGTAATATTCCCCCTTTAGCGCAGCCGGCGAGCTCCTGCTCCCCCACTCCTTGGGTCATGCCTCTTTCCAAGCTGTGCCTAGGAGGCACAATTTAGCTCTGGATTGGAGGGAGTCAAGCCTACAAAATCCAATTTAGTTTTGACAAGGTAGTCATTCCCATTCAGGCCAATCTGCGCCGGACAGTAGCATAACGAGACAGCGCAAGAGAAAATAACCCTGTCTTTTGTCAGTTCTTTTGAGCATCAAAATCCTTCTCCTTTTTGGGGTTTGCTATTTCAGCTGTGTCTTACACCAAAGAGACAGGGGCTGGCTCTGTGTAACATGTACTAGAGTAGAAATGGGCTGATTGCACTCATCCAAGATGATTTGTCAATTTTTTTTCCTATCATTCCTTCCAGGGAAAACTCAGACAGGCAATTCTGAGAGCTAGTAACTAGACCCTTTCTGTAAGATGTAACAGTCAGAAACTATTTGTTTTCACATGATATGTCCATTTTGCTGTTTAAAAAACTGCAGGGGGGAAAGCTCCATTCACTGGCGGGCTAATTTGTAATTCCTAACATGCGCAAGAGCTTTAGCTCACCCTCCTCCCACATATCCTCACCATCCTGCTGAGAATTAGAAATGTGGTGCTAGCAAATTCTGGATGCTAATGCAAAAGCAAAGGTTGCTTTCCTGTGGGGGATCAGTTGAAGGGGAAAGAGACAATTATGATCATCATTGCACAGATGAGCCATTGTGTGCCTGGGATCAATTGTGAAAGGCTACAGCCTCATGTCTGCTCTTCATTGACTTTTCCAATTCGATACCCTTTAGCTGATTTGGCGCTTCCATGCTACAGCCAGAGCTGATGGAACCACCTTCTCCCAGGGAAAATAAACAACACCAGTGACAGTTTGCATTTCTTTGTGGTATTGTGGGTGAAAATAGCCTATTTCCTTCTGGCATTTACAGCTCTTTTCCCACCAACCCCAAATGTTTTGTGTCTATTTGTGTCCTATGATAGATAACAGAGGCAGCATGGTTCCCTGGATAGGGAGGGCACTAGCCTGGGACTCAGGTGACATGGGTTCTATTCCCAGCATTGGCTTAGATTTTTTTGTGACCTTGGCAAGTCACTTCACTTCTCTGTGTCTGTTTCCCCATCAGTAAAACAAGAACAAAAATGCCCTCTTCTATGAAGCCTTTTGAGCTCTATGAGTGAAAAAATGTTATATAAAAACTAAGCATTATTATTGATACAGTACAGTATCTTCATACTCTTTAAATTATTCAATTAAATGAAAAAAGCATTTCTCTCATACCTTTACACGTAGACTCTCACCCTTACCATATCTTTCTACCCTCTACCATGGGTTGTTTTTCCTTGCTGTGTTGGAAGCTTCTTAGGGCAGCACACTCTTTCTTTGGTTGTAAAATGCCATACAAATCAGTTGTACTATATAGACACGTTATTCACAGATTAAATAAAATACAACTCTGACTGCTGCTGAATTTTTCTTCCTTGTGTTTCAGGAAGACTTCATAACTTTTTTTAACACACAAAAGATTATATTTTTATTGCTTAATTAAAGTTCTTTACTACAGACTATCTAGATTTATGCAAATAGCATATCTCATTTTCTAGTAAATCTTCTGGAGAACAAGGTAGGTTATTCACATACAACTGAATTGTCAAGGACTAAAGTTTGCTTTATAAAGGTATTTAAGCAGCTTTATGAATTGGTAAACAGTCCCTTTGCTTTTGACGGCAGTTAAAGCTGAAGCCCATCAGCTCTAGATAAGCCATAGGCCTGCAGAGATCTGTTCAAGTAAAAAGTCTGAAATTAAAATATAAAGTTCCTTTGGGGAGATCTACCTCTACAGGTGTTGTCTTATCCAAGAGATGAACTCTCTCCATTCTTTGATCTAAGAGCTGCCATTTGAGCTCTTCCGAAAGTAAATCTTTAGTTGTGAAATCTGGTGCCTTGGCAGGTCTTTCTGATACAAATGCGGTAAAGTTTTTAAAATTAAGTTGTCAGTGAGTGGTTTGTTGTGTCCGTGTCTGTAATAGTAATACATGGCCCACATTTCCGGATAGTCCTTTTGGAAATGTCATCAATATCTGAAATGCACTCTGATAAAAATGCTCGTTAAATATTCTGTACAAGATCTAATGAACTTTTGGGATGACGTCATGGAACAAGTTTGTCTACCCTTCACAGCAGATAACTCATTAAATATGATTTTCATATTTATATCATATTAATTAAATTCATATGACCACTTGTTAAGTACATTACAAATATATATCAACACTATATGGCAAAGATGTGTGTAGAAACAAGGTGGCTGAGGTAATATCTTTTATTGAACCAACTTCTGTTGCTGAGAGAGACAAGCTTTCAAAGAGCTCTTCTTCAGGTCTGGGAAACTAACTCAAAGTGTCACCCACTTTGTCTCTCTAATATCCTGGGACCAATACGGCTACAACAACACTGCATACAAAGGTATATGTAGTTAAGTTAGTGCCCTATATCTGAAGGTAGAAGGCAATTTGGGTGAAAATGATCATGTAATGATAGATTTCGTGCTTCTAGAGAAAGGAAGGAGTGAGAGCAGCAGAATAAGGAATAATGGACTAAAAAAAAGTAGACTTTAACATGAAAACCCCCTTTCCCACTTACCACACTAATGATCGCTGAGCCCCATGCCAAGCCTTCTGTGATAAATGAAAGTGTAGGGGGATAGCTCCCTTTTATGGACACCCAGCCAGCCAGTTAGCTATAAAATCCCTCTTAGTAGCTGTTCTCTACTTGCTTTACCTGTAAAGGGTTAAAAAGTCTCCGTGTGATGCATAGGTAAAAGGAAGGGAGTGGGCACCTGACCAAAAGAGCCAATGAGAAGGCTAGAACTTTTTAAAATTGAAACAAGACTCCCCTTTTGTCTGTCTGTCTGTTCTTGGTCAGCAGCAGTCAGGGCTGCAACTATGCTGTAAGAAGCTTTGGGCTAAGTATGAAAAATCATCTGAATCATACCTAGAAACTACTCATTTGAAACCCCCAGATATGTAAGTAGATCAGGAAATGTCTAGGAAGACATGATTAGGTTTATCTCTTTATTTCTTTATGGTTTGTGGATTCCTCTGTGCTAGCCCCATATGCTTTTGTTTTGCTTGTAACCTTTAAGCTGGACCTCAAGAACGTTATTCTTGATGCTTAATCCTTGTAAGTGGTTTTTTTTTTTAAATCTAATAATAGCATGAGTTTCCAGATGTATTTTCTTTCTTTTTGTTTGTAATAAAATTTACCTTTTTTAAGAACAGGATTGGATTTTTGTGTCCTAAGAGGTTTGCGCACATGTTTAATTAGCTGGTGGCAACACCTGATTTCCTTTATTTTTCTTTCACAGCTTTTCCCTGGAGGGGGGTGAAAGGGCTTGAGGTTACCCACAGGAAGGAATTCCCAAGTGCGCCTTCCTGGGTCCTCAAAGGGGTTTTGCACTTGGGTGGTGGCAGCATCTACCAATCCAAGGTCAGAAAAAAACTGTAACCTTGGGAGTTTAATATAAGCCTGGAGTGGCCATTATTAATTTTTAGAATCCTTGTGGGTCCCCACCTTCTGCACTCAAAGTGCCAGTGTGGGAAATCAGCCTTGACAAGGTGGCAGCGCGGTGGGATCATTTTGAACCAGAAGCACAGACCTCAGGATTTTAAAAGGACACATTTTTCCTTTTGGCAGCCTGCAAAGCCAGGGAAGTTCTTTTCTTTTCTTTTCTGCCTGAGGGAGAACAGGCATGCAAAGGGTTCAGCCTGCCAAGGCAGGGAGTCCAACGAGCAGTTCATTTTTTTTCTAGCTTCATGGCAACAAAATAGCTAGGTTAGAGTAGGGCAGCCTTGAGCATGAGGTTGCGGTCTGGCACCGAAACCCTAGAGCAACCAGTCTTCCCAAAGCGGCATGCCACGGAGAAGACAGACCCAGATCAAGCTCAGACATCCAGCTCCATAACAGAAATGCAGGGAGGGGAGGGGGGACCAGAGATTTCCCAGGAGGGAAGTGTCGGCCCTCCCCAATCCGGGACCCAGGTGCCAGGATGGAGGGATGCCCTTAACCCAGGCCAAGTTCTAAGTGCGGAAGAAAGGAATTTCTTCTTAGAGATGAAGTGCTTGAAGGTGGAAGTAGAGGCAAAGTGCTTGGAAGCAGAAATGAAGCGTGTGGAGGCAGAGGAGAGGAGAGAGGCGAAGCGCTTGGAGGTGGAAATGGAGCTGAAGTGCTTAGAGCTGGAAAAGGCTAAGCTGGATCAGCCAGGTAGCTCTAACAGTCCTCCTCCAGATACCACTCCCCATTCCAAGAAATTCCCCACATACAAAGTAGGCGATGATACAGAGACCTTCTTACAAAATTTTGAAAAGGCCTGCCTTGGGTACAACATCCCTCCAGACCAGTATATGGTGGAGCTGAGGCTGCAACTCAGTGGACCCTTAGCAGAGGTGGCAGCTGAAATGCCTAAAGAACACATGAACGAGTATGAACTTTTTAAACAAAAGGCCAGAATTCGGATGGGGCTAACACCCGAGCATGCCTGTCAGCGGTTCAGAGCCTTAAGGTGGAAATCAGATGTGGCATTTTCCTGACACGCTTACCACATTGTAAAAAATTGGGATGCCTGGATATCAGGAGCAAATGTTAAGTCTCTGGAAGATCTGTCTCTCCTAATACAAATGGAGCAGTTCTTAGAGGGAGTTCCTAAGGAAATAGAAAGGTACATCCTAGATGGGAACCCCAAAACTGAATTGAGGTGGAGGAGATTGGAGCCAAATGGGTGTAGGGGGCGGAGAAGAAGAAAGCTAGTAGCCGTTGGTGCGGGTACCAGAAGGTGCAACCCGAGATGACACCCCACCATCAGGGTCAGCCCAAGGCCCCACCTCAGAAGGAGGAGCTCTCCACACAGCCAGCCCAGATGCTCTCTTGTCCCACCACTCTACTCTCCAACCACCCACCTTGCCCCAGCCCACAGTCAGCTGGGCAATGCTTTAAATGTAATGAGCTGGGGCATGTGAAAGCCCCAAAACACCAGCTGACTGCAACTCTTCAGTCTGGGGTCCCACCAAGAGCCTTCAGGCCCAGATGTCTTACAAATACCCCCAGAGCGAAGGGAAACTGTGAGTGTGGACGGGAGGAAGATTACTGCGTGGAGAGACACTGGATCACAGGTTGTCAGCTATCCACCAATCCCTAGTGAACCCCAAATTCATCGACCCAGAGGCCCAAGTGACAGTGCAACCCTTTAAGGCTAACTCTTTTAACTTGTCTACAGCCAAGTTGCCTGTCCAGTACAAGGGCTGGTCAGGAATATAAACTTTTGCAGTCTATAACGATTATCCCATTCCCATGCTGTTGTGAGATGACTTAGCCAACCATGTGAGGCTAACAAAAAGGATGGGGGGATGGTTACCCACAGCCAGGCTAAACAGGCTTCCACACCTAACTCCATTCCTGAGCCCCGTACAAGGACCCAGTCTGTGTCCCCTGATACCACAGGCCTGGGAACCCAGCCTGAGGTGGTGGAACCAGACCCCAGACCAGAGTCTATGGCAGTGGTTGTAGATCCAGTTCCTGGGACCCAGCCAGAACCAGCCCAAGGATCAGAACTGGTGGAGTAGTCAGCACCAGAGCCCATGTTTGCAACTCCACCAGAGTCAGGGGAGCCAGCACCCAAAGGCACCACAGAGCCTGCACCTGCAGCAGCAGCTAACCTGGCACAAAAAGCTCAACCGGAGCCTGAAATACAACCTAGTGCACCAGCGAAGAACAGTTCATAATCAACGGAGACAACCCCATCACCTGCATCGCTTCCAGTGGGACCAAGCTCAAGTCCACAACCCAGCAAGGAACTAATGTCTCCAGCAACAAGGGAGCAGTTCCAGGCAGAGCAGGAAGCGGCTGAAAGCCTCAAGGGAGCTTGGACAGCGGCACAGAGCGACCCACCACCTCTCAGCTCTTCCAATAGGTCCAGGTTTGTTGTAGGAGGAGGACTCTTATACAAAGAGACCCTTTCTGGTGGACACAAGGAGGACTGGCATCCTCAGAGACATTTGGTAGTTCCAACTAAGTATAGGAAAAAGCTCTTGAGCTTAGCCCACAATAACCCTAGTGGCCATGCTGGGGTGAACCGGACCAAGGACCATTTGGGGAAGTCATTCCCCTGGGAGGGAATGAGAAGGACATTTCTACCTATGTCCAGTCTTGTGAGGTGTGCCAGAGCATGGCACATAATTGCCACATATCCCCATAATTGAGGTTCCATTTCACCATGTAGCTATGGATATTCTGGGTCCTTTCCTTAAGAAGACACCCAGAGGAAAGCTATACATACTGACCTTCATGGATTTTGCCACCCAATGGCAGGAAGCAGTAGCTCTAAGCAACACCAGGGCTAAAAGCATGAGCCAGGCATTGGCAGACATTTTTGTCAGGGTAGTTTGGCCCTCAGATATCCTTATAGATTTGGGAACTAACTTTCTGGCAGGGACCATGAAACATCTTTGGGAAGCTTATGGGGTTCAACCACTTGGTAGCCACCCCTTACCACCATCAAACAAATGGCCTAGTGGAGAAGTTTAATGGCACTTTGGGGGCCATGATACATAAATTCATGAATGAGCACTTCAATAATTGGGACCTAGTGTTGCAGCAGTTGGTCTTTGCCTACAGAGCTGTACCACATCCCCATTTGGGATTTTCACCCTTTGAACTCATTTATGGCAATGAAGTTAAGGGGCCATTACAGTTGGTGAAGCAGCAATGGGGAGGGGATTACATCTTCTCCAGGAACTAACATTTTGGACTTTGTAACCAACCTGCAAAACATCCTCAAAGACTCTCTAGTCCTTGCTCGAGACAACCTACAGGATGCTCAAAAAGAGCATGGTATGATAAACATGCCAGAGAGCGTTCCTTCAGAGTAGGTGACCAAGTCATGGTCCTGAAAGCACTCCAGGCCAATAAGATGGAAGCATCATGGGAGGGGCCATTTATGGTCCGAGAGCACCTGGGAGCTGTTAATTACCTCATAGCGTTCCCAGACCCTACCCTAAAACCTAAAGTATACCATGTTAATTCTCTAAAGCCCTTTTATTCCCAAGAAATCAAGGTTCTCCAGTTTACAGCCCTGGAGAGAGATGTTGCTGAGTAGCCTGAAGAAGTCTACTATGAAGGAAAAAGCAAAGGTGGTGTGAAAGAGGTGAGCCTTTCCATAACCCTTGGGTGTAAGCAGCAACAGCAAATCCAGGAGCTGTGCACCGGCTTTGTGCCAATGTTTTCAGCCACCCCGGGAGGGACAGAATGGGCTTACCACTCCATTGACACAGTTGATGCTCGCCCAATTAGAGCCCAACCCTACAGGATGGCTCCTCAAGCCAAAACCGCAATAGAAAGGAAGATCAAGGACATGTTACAGATGAGTGTAATCTACCCCTCTGAGAGTGCATGGGCCTCTCCAGTGGTTCTGGCTCCCAAACCAGATAGGGAAATCTGCTTTTGCGTGGACTACCATAAGCTAAATGCTGTAACTTGCCCAGAGACCTATCCAATGCCATGCATGGATGAGCTATTGGAAAAACTGGGATGTGCCCAATTCATCTCTACCTTAGACTTAACTAAGGGATACTGGCAAGTGCCGCTAGATGACCCAGCCAAAGAAAGGTCAGCCTTCATCACCCATATAGGATTGTATGAATTTAATGTGCTCCCTTTCAGACTGCGAAATGCACCCGCCACCTTCCAGAGACTGGTAGATATCCTTCTGGCTGGATTTGGGGAATTTGTAGTCATCTACCTTGACGATGTGGCTATAGTCTCAGATTCATGGGCAGAACACCTGGAACACCTCCAAGCTGTCTTCCAGCACATAAGGGAGGCAGGATTAACCATTAAGGCCAAAAAATGTCAAATAGGCCTAAACAGGGTAATGTATCTTGGACACCAGGTGGGTCAAGGAACTATCAACCCCCTACAGGCTAAAGTAAATGCTATCCAAAATTGGCCTGTCCCTAAGTCAAAGAAACAGGTCTAATCCTTCTTGGGACTGGCTACGTATTGCCGACGATTTACACCACACTACAGCCAAATTGCCACCCCACTGACAGACCTAACCAGGAAAAAACAGCCAAATGCATTTCAGTGGTCTGAAAAGTGTCAAAAGCCTCTAATCTGCTTAAGGTGGCCCTTACGTCTAACCCTGCACTAAGGGCCCCTGACTTCGACCAACCTTTCATCGTAACCACAGATGCGTTTGATCGTGGTGTAGGAGCAGTTTTAATGCAGGAAGGACCAGATTAACAATTCCATCCTGTTGTGTTCCTCAGCAAAAAACTTTCTGAGAGGGAAAGCCACCAGTCAGTCTCAGAAAAAGAATGTTATGCTATTGTGTATGGTCTGGAGAAGCTACACCCATACATTTGGGGACAGCGTTTCCACCTGCAGACTGACCATGCTGCACTGAAATGGCTTCACACAGTCAAAGAGACTAACAAAAAACTTCTTCGGTGGAGCTTAGCTCTTCAAGACTTTGATTTTGAAATACAACACATTTCAGGAACCTCTAACAAAGTGGCTCATGCACTTTCCTGGGAAGGTTTCCCAGAATTAGCCGGATGAAAATGTCCCCATATTCTAAGTCATTGTAGTCCTTGAAATGTAAAAAATACTGTTTAGTTCTTCATGTAATTAGTAGTAAAATTAGAGGTGCATGTATCTTATTAACTCTGTTTCCTAAACCTCCAGAAAGAAATCCCAGCCAGTGTGGATCCGACCTGAACCAGGCTGGCCAATACTGTCTGTGATTTGGGGGGGCATGTGCTACCACTGAGATGTCAGTTTAGTGCAGAAATAGCAGCTCTTAATTTACCTGTTGTTTTACTTTGGTTCATCAGCCAATCAACAGTTTTTAAAATAGAGTTCTCTTCAGACTGCAGGTAGGTTGTATGTGTGTGTGGGGAGAAAAGCTCTAAATTATTTATTTTATCTACACTCCTAAAAAGCCCATTACACCATCTCTGGGCATTTCCTATGGAAGCATATGTGCATGCATATAAGCAATAACTCTCCCTTCCTCTTTTAGAACCTCTTACTTAAAAAGGATCAGATTCCATTAGATGTCACAACAATCTTGCCAATCCATTAGGATAATGCCTTAGTGAAGAGATGAGTCTTATCCTGTGCTCTGAAGGTCAAGGAAGGTGAATCCATCATGTTACTGTCTCTCACCTCGGGTACTGAAAATAGCAATGGACATTTGAGCTGGCGAGGACAACACTCTCTTTTCAGCTATTTTCTTACAGAATGAGGGCATGTCTTAAAGCTATTGTACATTTCTGATGTGCTTCTTGTATTCTGACTCAGCAGGTTTTGCTATACTTTAGAGTGCATTTCACAGATATTCCAAGTGTAGTGGTGCTACAGTAACCTGAAGGTTTTTGTATAATTTGTGACTATTAAGTGCTATAATGAAATAGCTACAACATGGCTAAAATATTCTTACTTTCCTTACAGTGGTCACCTTGCAAAACTTTCCAGTTTTGACTTAAAGTCCTATAAAATATTTCCTCTGGATTTGCAATGGTCTCTATATTTAATCTCAGGAATACTGAAAATGAGATAAATAAATTATTATCTATGAAAATTTAAATGTTTTAAGAACATTTATTATACTTAAAGTAAACTCTTAAAGCAGTGTGAGTGTTCTGATATCTTGCCAAAATCTTAACAACCGGTTCCCTCCTCAGCACCCCACTAGGGGGTCGTGGCCCGCCCCCCCGGGACTCCTGCCCCATCCACCCCCCTTCCCTGTCCCGTGACTTCCCCCTGCCACCCCATCCAACCTCTCCTCTCATTCCTGATGGCCCCCCAGGACTCCTGCCCCATCCAATCACCCTTTCTCTCTGTCCCCTAACTACCCCTGGAACCCCTGCCCCTGACTGGCCCCCGCCACCCTATCCAACCCCCCCTTCTTCTTGACTGCTCCCCCGGGACCCTTGACCCCATTCAACTCCCCTGTTCCCTGCCCTCTGACCGCCCCAACCCCTATCCACCCCCCACACCCTCCCAAACTGCCCTGCCCTCTATCCAACACCCCCTCCCTGCTCCCTTACCATTACCGTGCTGTCTGGAGCCAGGCTGCGCTGCCGGGGCCGGAGCTGTGCCGTGCCGCGCTGTCAAGGCTGGAGCCGGAGCCGTGCCGTGCTGTGCCGCCGGGGCTGGGCTGAGAACCTGCACGGGACAACCGGTTCTAAAAGGGCTTCTATATTTAACAACCGGTTCCCGCGAACCAGTGGGAACCGGCTCCAGCTCACCACTGACTGTAACACCATTGAAGTCAATGGAATTACATCAGGGATGAATTTGGTCAAGGAACCACTTATCTTAAAAGCTGTACTTTCCTATTCATCAAGATACCATAATTTGACAGCAACTGTCTGAAGAATCTGGAATATTAATCTTCTAAAAATCCCCAAATACCAATATCGGTGAAGAAGCAATCAAGCAAAATCTTAAAACTAGCACAAATCCCATAGCTAAGAGCTAAGCTAAGCTATTTGGGTTAAACACACACAGCCACTTATTCTTGTTGTGATCCCATTAGTGCAGTGTCTGGGAAAATTAATATTCAGAACATAAAATTATTTAAATAATATATTTTTTTTTCTATGGCCCTCATATATAAGAGAGTCTGCATACTTAACAAAAAACTAACATTGCCCAGACATCTCATTATTAATTAAAAGATAAACACTTCCCAGGGTTATATTTCTAGTTAACAAAATCTTCAAAAGTCCACAGAGGTCAGGGCAACGTGGAGCCTCAGGAAATGTACAGCACTATCTGCAGACATAATAAAACCTATTTTCATAATTAGATCTCAAAGCACTGCACAATATTTTAATGTATCTGTCCTCACAGCTCCCCTGTGAGGTAGGAAAGCATTATTACTGCTGATTTACAGATGGGGATCTGAGGCGCAGAGAGATAAAGTGACTTGCCTAGGGTCACAAAGGAAGTCCATGGGAATTGAACCCAGATTGCCCACATTATAAGCTAGTGCCCCAACCAGTGGACCATCCTTCTTGACTTAGTGTGTTTAATCACACAATACATACTGTAGAATCACCCTTGAGGACAGAAATCACATATGTTCAAGTTACTGATTCTAATTACTTTTCTTGAAAGCAGGGCTGTCAAGTGATTAAAAAAAATCAATCGTGATTAATCGCACAATTAAAAAAATAATTGTGATTAATCGCACTGTTAAACAATAATAGAATACCATTTATTTAAATTTTTTGGATGCTTTCTACATTTTCAAATACATTGATTTCAATTACAACACAGAACACAAAGTGTACAGTGCTCACTTTATTTTTGATTACAAATATTTGCACTGTAAAAAATAAAAGAAATAGTATTTTTCAATTCACCTAATACAAGTACTGTAGTGCAATCTCTTGATCATGAAAATGCAACTTACAAATGTAGAATTATGTACAAAAAAACCACCCTGCATTTAAAAACAAAACAATGTAAAATTTTAGAGCTACAAGTCCACTCAGTGCTACTTCAGCCAATCGCTCAGACAAACAAGTTTGGTTATAATTTGCAGGAGCTAATGCTGCCTGCTTCTTGTTTACAATGTCACCTGAAAGTGAAAACAGGCGTTCGCATGGCACTATTGTAGCTGGCATCGCAAGATATTTATGTGTCAGATGTGCTAAAGATACAGATGCCCCTTCATGCTTCAACCACCGTTCCAGAGGACATACTTTCATGCTGATGACCAGAGTCATCCCTTGGGTAGGGTGAATCAGGGCGACTGCTCCAGGCCCTGAACTTTGCGGGTCCCCACGGGCTAGTGCGGTTGGTCCTAGAAGAGACGAAGCCGTCACTTCCACCCTGGTCCCCTGACTCTGGGCTCAGTGCTTTGGGGAGCCCTGTGGGCTGGTGCGATTGGCTGGAGCGGTTGGTCCTGGAAGAGACAAATCCATTACTTCTGCCCTGGGCCGCACTCCCTGCAGGGATGGCCCTGCTGCTGATGGGTTCTGCTCAATAACAATTCAAAGCAGAGTGGACTGATGCATGTTCATTTTCATCATCTGAGTCAGATGCCACCAGCAGAAGGTTGATTTTCTTTTTTGGTGGTTCGGATTCTGTAGTTTCCGCATTGAAGTGTTGCTCTTTTAAGACTTCTGAAAGTATGCGCCACACCTTGTCCCTCTCAGATTTTGGAAGGCACTTCAGATTCTTAAAACTTGGGTCGAGTGCTGTATATATCCTTAGAAATCTCACATTGGTACCTTCTTTGCGTTTTGTCAAATCTGCTGTGAAAGTGTTCTTAAAACGAACATATACTGGGTCATCATCCAAGACTGCTATAACATGAACTATATGTCAGAATGCAGGTAAGACAGAACAGGAGACATATAATTCCCCCCCCCCCCCCCCCAAGGAGTTCAGTGACAAATGTAATTAACACGTTTTTTTAATAAGCATTATCAGCACGGAAGCATGTCCTCTGGAATGGTGGCCAAAGCATGAAGGGGCATATGAACGTTCAGCATATCTGGCATGTAAATACCTTGCAACTCTGGCACAAAAGTGCCATGCAAACACCTGTTCTCACTGTCATGTGACACTGTAAATAAGAAGCAGTCAGCAGTATCTCCCATAAATGTAAACAACTTGTTTGTCTTAGCGATTGGCTGAACAAGAAGTAGGACTGAGTGGATTTGTAGGCTCTGAAGTTTTACATTGTTTTGTTTTTTAATGCAGTTATGTAACAAAAAAAAAATCTACATTTGTAAGTTACACTTTCACGATAAAGAGATTGTACTACAGTACTCATATGAGGTGAATTGAAAAATAGTATTTCCTTTGTTTTTCATTTTTACAGTGCAAATATTTGTAATAAAAAATAATCTTATAAATTGAGCATGTGCACTTTGCATTCAGTGTTGTAATAAAAATCAATATATTTGAAAATGTAGAAAAATATCCAAAATATTTAATAAATTTCAATTGGTATTCTGTTGTTTAACAGAGCAATTAATTGTGATTAATTTTTTAAATCACAAGTAATTTTTTTGAGTTAATCACATGAGTTAACTGCGATTAATCAACCACCCTACTTGAAAGCCATATTTCAGTTTACACTTATACAGATTCTAACTGCCTGAAGATATTTTGAGATATTCAAATAGAAGTATAATCAATCTCTAGAGCCATCTCAGAAACAACACAGAAAAAGACACAGATACCTGAGGTCTTATCTTGTATTATCTTTTCAGATATCAAGCTTTTGTTGCCTCTGGTCTCAAAATGTAAAGGAAACTTTTCCCTGTGACTGAAGTGCCTTAAAATGTAAACGTGCTCTTCTGACACTTGTTTCACTGTAGAGGTATTCTTTGAAATACTTTTGATCTCTTTTTCTCTGTTTTGAGAAATTCACTTGTAAAGGAAATCATCACCAGAGGAAATGAAATGAACTTATTTTTTGACCGCATGGCTACATTCTAATTAAAGAAACTTTTCATTTGTATGTGACATGGTAATGGTGACACTGTTTAGTAAGTGAAGACTCTGACTCCCTTTTGAAGGTTGTGGGCCCATTTTTGATAATGAGATGTATAATGGTCATGGCTGTGCATACTGAAAATAAGGCCAACTGAGATCGAGCAGACTTTGAGTCAAATAATCTCCATATACAATACCTGGTTGTGCATGCTCCTGCATGCAAGGGAAAGCATTTCTGGCTGTACAGGACACAAAAAGGGGCTGAGCCCAGGTGTAGAGAAGCCATCTCCTCACTCCAGCACCCTTTAGGGTGACCAGACGTCCTGATTTTATCAGGACTGTCCCGATATTTCCTTGTTTGTCCCGCGTCCCGACCGACGTGCGGTCGGGACACTGGACAAACGAGGAAATGCGCCGGAGCCTGGAGCCCGGAAGTGCTCGCACCCCCCCGGCCCCGCCCCGACTTCACCCCCTCCTCCCCCGATTGGCTCCCTCCCCGAATCCCCGCCTCTTCCCCAGGCTCGCCATTCCTCCTCCCTCCGCAAGTGCTGGAGGGAGGCCCGGGAGACTCAGAGGGAGCGCGGGGCCGGGGTGAGTAAGAGTCCGGCCTGGCCCCGAGCAGGCAGGACTCAGTTGGGTGGTAGGGAGAGGAGGGGGGTGGCCCGCGGGGCCAGGCGGCGGCTGTTCTCCCCTTCCCCCCCCCAGGCAGCGGGACTCGGGAGCAGCTGCTGCTGCAGCTCCCACTGCTGCGGGGGAGGAAGCGGCCATGGCGCTCGGTGGCTGCGGCTGTGGCGCCCCCGAATCCCCCGAGCCAGGGCCTGTTGCAGGGACCCAGCAGCACACGCTGGGCCCAGCCCCTGGCCAGTCGCGTCTGGGCTGCTGTCCAGGTGGTGCAATCCTGCGGCGGCCCCGGGGCGGAGGCATCGGCAGCCCAGCCCCGTTCGTTCCCCTGTGGGACCCAAGCGGGACGGGGGGGCTGGGGCCTGCTGCCCCCGCTCCGGGGCCACCGCGGGATAGCACCAGCTGGGCAGCAGCCCAGAAGCGACTGACCAGGGGCTGGGCACAGCGTGCGCGCTGCTGGGTTCCCGCAGCAGGCCCGGGCCCGGGGGGTTTGGGGGCACCAGAGCCATGGCCGCTTCCTCCCCCGCGGCAGTGGGAGCTGCAGCAGCGGCTGCTCCCGAGTCCCACTGCCCGGGGGGGAGAACAGCCGCCGCCTGTTCCCGCGGGCCGCCCCCCTTCTCTCCCTACCACCCAACTGAGTCCGGCCTGCTCGGGGCCAGGCCGGACTGTTACTCACCCCGGCCCCGCGCTTCCCCTGAGTCTCCCGGGCCTCCCTCCAGCGCTTGCGGAGGAAGGGTTTAATTTCATTTGGTGGCCCCTAGTTCTTATATTATGGGAACAAGTAAATAACTTTTCCTTATTCATTTTCTCCACACCACTCATGATTTTATATACCTCTATCATATCCTCCCTTAGTCTCCTCTTTTCCAAGCTGAAAAGTCCTAGTCTCTTTAATCTCTCCTCCTATGGGACCTGTTCCAAACCTCTAATCATTTTAGTTGCCCTTTTCTGAACCTTTTCTAATGCCAGAACATCTTTTTTTGAGATGAGGAGACCACATCTGTACACAGTATTCAAGATGTGGGCGTACCATGGATTTATATAAGAGCAATAAGATATTCACCGTCTTATTCTCTATCCCTTTTTGAATGATTCCTAACATTCTGTTTGCTTTTTTGACTGCTGCTGTACACTGCATGGACGTCTTCAGAGAACTAGCCACGATGACTCCAAGATCTCTTTCCTGATTAGTTGTAGCTAAATTAGCCCCCATCATGTTGTATGTATAGTTGGGGTTATTTTTTCCAATGTGCATTACTTTACATTTATTCACATTAAATTTCATTTGCCATTTTGTTGCCCAATCACTTAGTTTTGTGAGGTCTTTTTGAAGTTCTTCACAGTCTGCTTTGGTTTTTAACTATCTTGAACAGTTTAGTATTGTCTGCAAACTTTGCCACTTCACTGTTTATCCCTTTCTCCAGATCATTTATGAATAAGTTGAATAGAATTGGTTCTAGGACTGACCCTTGGGGAACACCACTAGTTACCCCTCTCCATTCTGAAAATTTACCATTTATTCCTAGGCTTTGTTCCCTGTCTTTTAACCAGTTTTCAGTCCATGAAAGGATATTTCCTCTTATCCCATGACATGTACCACGACCACTGGTTTCTCCTCAACACTATCTGGATGTCTTGTGAAATCCACTATCTTCATACCTGGCATGGAATTCACCATGCAGTTCTCCTGGTCAACACAAACCCATCTATATTTCTAATAATTGAATCCTCCACTACTATCACCTGAATCTTTCTAATAACTGGAGTCCCTGCCCCAAGAAGGATGCCTTCCATGTGAGAGGATGTCATGACATCATCTGAAAAGGTGGGTCCCAACTATGAGATTGTTTCCCTCCAGTCCAGCTTGATGATGTCTCAAGGCTTTCTTCCTCCTTAACAGTACGGGGACTGTCGAACAAGAGGTGGGACTGCTTTATGTCCCTGAAAGTCTCCTCTGTGTACCTCTCTGTCTCTCTTTGCTCATCCAATTCAGCCACTCTGGCCCCAAGAGCCCATACTCTGTCTTCGAGGGCTGTGAGTTGCTTGGACTAGGTGCATACGCATACTATGTGCCCACAAAGCATGTTGCACCCAGTAAAATAAATTGGGTAGCCCCCACCCTGCTGGTGGTCTTCTGCCTGCATTGTTTTATGCTTATGACTTTTCTTTGTAGCCTAAATTTAGGGTTTATTTGTTAGGTGTAATGGTCTTTTTCTTCATTTCTGTGAGTTACTTTTCTTGGGAACTTGATACTTTCTAATTGTTACAATCCCTCAACCTCTTCCCCCTACTGACTGTGAGGAGTTACAGGGGAATCTCAAAAAACTGGGTGACTCAGCAGCAAAATGGCAGATGAAAAGGCAACTCTTATGTTCATAAATGCAAAGTAATGCACACTGGAAAAAATAATCCCAACTATACATATAATAATCCCAACTATACAATGATGGATTCTAAATTAGCTGATACCACCCAATAAAGGAATCTTGGAGTCATTGTAGGTAGTTCTCTGAGAACTTCTGCTTGGTGTACTGCAGCAGTCAAAAAGGCTAACAGAATATTAGGAACTATTAGTAAAGGGATTAAAAAAAGAGAGAAATATCATAATGTCACAATATAAATCCATGGTGAGCCCACACCTTGAATATTGTGTCCTGTTCTGGTTGCCCTATCTCAAAAAGGATACAGTGGAATTAGAAAAGTTTCAGAGAAGGACAACAAAGATGATCATGGGTATGGAATGGCTTCTGTACTAGGAGAGACTAAAAAGATTAGGGCTGTTCAGCTTTGAAAAGAGACAACTAAGGGGGAATAATGATAGATGTCTATAAAATTATGAGTGGTGTGGAAAAAGTAAATAGGAGAAATGTTAGGGTAATCTGATAGGCAGCATTTTAACACAGACAAGAGGAAATACTTTTTAACCCAACTAGCCTGTGGAAATCATTGCCAGGGGATCTTGTGAAGGCCAAAAGTATAACTGGATCCAAAAAAGAATTAGATACATTCATGGAGGATGGTCCATGAATGGCTATTAGTCAAGATGGACAGGGATGCAATCCCATGCTCAAAGTAATCCTAAACAGCTGACTACAAGGAGCTGGGAGTGGAAGGTGGATGGATTTCTCCATAATTGCTGTGTTCTGTAAACTCCCACTGAAGCTTGGGTACAGGCCACTGTTGGAGACAGGATACTGGGCAAGATGGACCAGGGTCTAAGCTGTATGGCAGCTTTTATGGTCAGATGTTCCAGTGGCCAGATGGCCAAATTTACAGGGGTGGATTTTCAGTAGTCCCAAATCCCAGGTGGTTCTAATATCTCAGGATTTCATCTTGGTTTCACCCAGGTGAGACAGTCACCTAGCTGTCTGGGTACCTAGACCCTGCCAACTCCCTGCTACTGTTGTGTCTTTGCTGGGCCTGAATATGCCTCTTATTTAACTGCCAACCACTTACTCACTGCACTGGCCTGGCTACCATGCTGTGGATTATTAAGTACTATTATTAATTAGTTGTATTAGCATAGCACGTTGGAGCCCCTACTCATGGACCAGATCCCCATTATACTACTTTCTGTACAAACTCAGAACAAAAAGACAGCGCCTGCCTCAAGGAGCTTACACTGTAAATATAAGACAAGAGAGAACAGATACAGACAGATGGAGAGTACGAGGAAACAAGGAGACAATATTGGTCACCAAGCTAGGGAGTGGTCTCTGTACACCAACAAGCTAGCCGTTGTCAAGTGTTTTGTAGGCATCATGGCAAATAAGTGTTTTGAGGAGGGATCTGAAGGTGAATAATGAGAGAGTGTTGTGGATGTTTACAGGGAGCATATCCTGAAGATATGGGGCAGCAGCATGAAGGTGCTTGCTTGAAAATTGAACAAGTCGTCTGGGGAGGCTGGCATCATGGGCTGATTGGAGGCAACCACTGCCTGCTAGCTAATAAATCATATGATAGGTAGAGCGGGGATTAACTATGAAGAGGCTTAGACGTGAAGACATGTAACTCACATTTGGTGTGACAGAGAAGGGAGAACAAGTGAAAAGATGAAAAGAGAGGGGTGACATGGTTAAATCGACTGACTAGGAAAATGATCTTTGTAGCAGCATTCTGAATAGATATGAGCAGAACAAGGCTGTTTTTGGCAAGGCCAGAGAGGAGGATGTTGCCATAATTGAGACGTGAGAGGAGAGCTCGGACAAGAGTTTTAGCTGTGTGGATGGATAAGAAAGGCCATGTCTTAGAGACATTAGCAGAAAGAATTTGCAAAATTTAAAATCATAGAATCATATAAGATTAGAGTTGGAAGAGACCTCAGGAGATCTAGTCAATCCCCTGCTCAAAGCAGGACCAACCCCAACTAAATCATCCCAATGAGGGCTTTGTCAAGCCAGGCCTTAAACACCTCTAAGGATGGAGATTCCACCACCTCCCTAGGTAACCCATTCCAGTGCTTCACCACCTTCCTCGTGAAATAGTGTTTCCTAATATCCAACCTAAACCTCCCCCACTGAAACTTGAGACCATTGCTCCTTGTTCTGTTATCTGCCACCAATGAGAATAGCCGAGCTCCATCCTCTTTGGAACCCTCCTTCAGGTAGTTGAAGGCTGCTATCAAATCCCCCCTCACTCTTCTCTTCTGCAGACTAAATAAGCCCAGTTCCCTCATCCTCTCCTTGTAAGTCATGTGCCCCAGCCCCCTAATCGTTTTTGTTGCCCTCCGCTGGACTCTCTTCAATTTGCCCACATCCTTTCTGAGGTGGGGAGCCTAAAACTGGATGCAATACTCCAGATGTGGCCTCACCAGTGCCAAATAGGGGGAATAATCACTTCCCTAGATCTGCTGGCAATGCTCCTACTAAAGCAGCCCAATATGCCATTAGCCTTCTTGGCAACAAGGGCACACTATTGACTCATCCACTTTCTCCTCCACTGTAATCCCTACGTCCTTTTCTGCAGAACTGCTGCTTAGCCAGTCAGTCCCAGCCTGTAGCGGTGCATGGGATTCTTCTGTCCTAAATTCAGGAATCTGCACTTGTCCTTGTTGAACCTCATCAGATTTCTTTTGGCCCAATCCTCCAATTTGTCCACATCATTTTGGACCCTATCCCTACCTTCCAGCATATCTACCTCTCCCCCCCATCTTAGTGTCATCCGAGAACTTGCTGAGGGTGCAATCCATTCCATCATCCAGATCATTAATGAAGATATTGAACAAAACCGGCCCCAGGACCGACACCTGGGGCACTCTGCTTGATACCGGCTGCCAACTAGACATCGAGCCATTGATCACTACCTGTTGAGCCCAGCAATCTAGCCAGCTTTCTTTAACATGCCAGTCCTCTCTTCCTCTGCCACCTTATAGTCCATTCATCCAATCCATACTTTTTTACTTGCTGGCAATAATACTGTGAGAGACCATATCAAAAGGTTTGCTAAAGTCAAGATATATCACATCCACCACTTTCCCTATATCCACAGAGTCAGTTATCTCATAGAAGGCAATAGAAGGTTGGTCAGGCATGACTTACCCTTGGTGAATCCATGTTAACTGTTTTTGATCACCTTCCTTTCCTCCAACTGCTTCAAAATGGATTCCTTGAGGGCCTACTCCATGATTTTTCCAAGGACTGAGGTGAAGCTGACTGGTCTGTAGTTCCCCAGATTCTCCTTCTTCCCCTTTTTAAAGATGGGCACTATATTTGTTTTTTTCCAATTGTCCGGGACTTCCCCAATCGCCACGAGTTTTCAAAGATAATGGGCAATGGCTCTGCAATCACGTCAGCCAAGTCCCTCAACACCCTTGGATGCATTAGATCTGGCTCTCTGGACTTGTGCATGTCCAGCTTTTCTAAATAGCCCTTACACCAAATATAAATGTAGCTTGGATGTGATTATGAGGAGAGAAAAATGAAATGGAGAGAAGGGGAGTTGGTGAGAATAACTGCATGCATTAAAGGAAAGAGCAGGTGCCTCCTTAAAGGTACTAGCTGGAGGTGAAGGTGTCTAGTGACCTGCCCTAGGAGAAAACACTATCTGGGTTCTATAGGTGGCTCTTTAATTACAGTCTCCAATGTTGTTTGGCTGCTGCACTCCTTTTCCAGTGATCACCCCAAGGACAGCTGCTTTGTTTCACCTCTCTCCACCAATCTGGTCTGGGGGAGGGGTTGGTCCACAAGTGTCCTTACTAAACTTTGACTGAACATAGAGATATTTCTGGTTCCACTGGCAGAGTCCATAGACCGGATTTCTGTCTGTCACTTCCCTAATGTAAGCCTTCTGCCAGCTGGAATCGGCAGCAACAAGGGCCAGGTTCAATATGTAGGGATTCCTCATAGCAATACAGAACAGAACGAGCTCAAGCCCCCAACCAGTAATCTGGGAAAATGTAACACCATCTCTGGGAGCCTCTAAGAGGCAATATTTGCCCTCTTGAAAGCACGGCGTCTGTGTGTAACAAAAGAGGACGTTTATCAAAAGGGAAAGAGAACCAAGCACCGGTTTGGAGAAACATCACAACCACATTCAAAAAATGCAACCATAAGTAAACCCAACAACACAGTGCTTTGGGCACCTTGTGGTGGGAAAGTCTGAGGAATGAATGTCCCTTTAACATGCCAGTCCTCTCTTCCTCTGCTGCACCCCAATCACAGTTGGCTGTTCTTGGTTAGCGAAGACCCAGAGTTCAGAGGTGTGTTCACAGGGGTTCATTTTCCACTCCAAAAAGGCATGGGGGGAGGATTGTCGAGCAATGTCTCCGTTGTCATTGCACACCTCTGCAACTGGATGTTTGTCCCAGCCTCCGCAGCTCACCGCTGCTGTTGTTTTTTTTCTCCTGCTGCTGTTAGATGCTCACTGTCACTTCTGCGATACCATGTTCTGAGATTTTACTACTTAATCCAGGTCTTTAGTGATTTCAGCTCTTTGTGATTTCACTGGGTAACTGGGAACCTTTGTGATTTCACTGGGTAACTCCTGGTAAAACCTCTGCATTGCCTTTCATTTCACCACTGTCCCTATACCAGGTATAAGGCATAACCATAGAACTGCTTATTGGTGATTTGGCTCTGGTAATCACAGAACAGAAACAACAACTCTCAGTTGAATCTAATCAGATCTGCCTTTAAACATGGAGAGGCAAAGGTTAGAGAGTATCTCTTTATACAGCATTCAGACTACTATATAAGAACACCTGTCTCCACCCACATTCTTTAAGTATCCCTACTCCTATTTAGCAAGTGAGGTTCAGGTTAGGGTAACCCCCTCAATCAGGGCATGCAAAGCACAATTTTGCTGCCCTTTGCTTGTACAATAAGAATAGGAATATTTCCTTACCCCTGCATTCAAATACTAGAGCAATTTGTAACCCAACACCAACCAAAATGGAATATTTTGGCAATGCAGTTCCATCATGCTGTGTACCTAGGCAGAGTAGGCGTGTCTATGCAAACAGTGTCTCCTCCTGAAGTCT
Organism: Trachemys scripta elegans; assembly: GCF_013100865.1. Taxonomy (NCBI): domain Eukaryota; kingdom Metazoa; phylum Chordata; order Testudines; family Emydidae; genus Trachemys; species Trachemys scripta. Next base: position 107,504,346 of record NC_048300.1, read on the forward strand.
TTCCTCCCAGTGCATCACTTGATGTCAGGGGAGAGCTCAGTCAGAACCTGCTTACACTTATGTTGGTCTGATGAGCCTTGACAAAGACATAATCAAAGCAGCTCCTTCCCCCTCTAGTCCCTTTTCCAACCTGGAAGTAGAGAAAGGGAGCTAGGAAAAACCATGGATTATATCTAGCTACTGTTCTTCCTTCAGTCCTCAACACACCCTTAGAATTTGCCATCTCTAGAGGTGCTACATTAAGCGTCCCTCCAAGACCCTCAAGGACTGTATCTACAATGGCTGGCCTCACCAGCTCAATGAGTCATTGAGTGTCAAAACTTTCATTTAAGGATTCACTATATTGCTGGATTAATGGCTGCACTGCATCCAGCACTTAAGCTCTGGCTTTAATAATAGTTCATTGTAGCTACTTTGGCATTATGTGGACTCAACATTTATTGGGACATCATGGTGATGGCTGAACATTGAAAGAAATTAATAATCTTATCCAGAAATGTAAAGCATGCCTGCAGAGATACAAGTCCAGGCTCCCACAGACCCCCTTCCACCCAATGGCTTGGCCATCCAGTCCATGGTATTTCACCCAGCTAGATCTCTGAAGCACTTGTTTTTACAAACCCAGATTCTTTTATGTTTCTGGTGGTCCTCTGTGTCCATGCATTAAAGTGGGAGATCCAGGCTTTACCACTCAGTGGACATGCAGGCTTTCCATTTCTCTGAACTGTCAAATTAGGAGTTCCTCAGTTGTTGGAATTTGGACTTTCCTTATTTTCTGAGGCTATACAAGATAAGAAATAGTCTCACTGGTGTCTTCTTTTGTTTAAGGTAAATACTAACTCATCTCAGCCAAGGAGGCCACCACAGAATCCCCAGGAACCACTCATTCACATTCTGTGTAAAAACCGGCTGCCTCCTGATTTCCAAACCTCATCTGACTTTGCAAGATACACAGGCCAGTGGGGGATGCTAAACTGGGTTAAGCGAGAGAAAAAACAGAACTGGGGGGGCGGGGAGGCCTGAGAGTACTGAGTAAAGTTTTAAAACTCAGAAGTCATAGGAGCAACTTTTCCACCAATCACTGCAGTTTCACAGATAAATTGTAAGCTGATGAACTAGAGACTCTTCAATGCTTTTATACTGTTGGATAGCCATAGCAAATTCTGCTGGCTTAGTGAGGAGATCAGGAGGCTGTGCTAATTTCCAAGTCCACACCAGTTTGATGAATATCCCTCCATGAGTATACCCCATCTGAAATCACGGTGTGTAAAGTTTATTTTCCTCCCACAAAAGATTGCAAGTGATCCCATTGTTCTACTGCCAGAGTAAATTAACATGATTCACAATTTACCATAATAATCATCAGAAACTAAAGCTGCTGGTAATTAAAGCAATCCTTGCTCCATTCTGACACATGCAGCATGACAAAACAGAAGTCATGCAGCAGCAGCAGATCCTGTCTACTTTATTTACTTGTTGCTTCAATGCTTCGTTCCATTGAGTTACTAATCTATTAAATTACAGATGAGCAACCCAGTTAAATTAAAGAGCATTTCTGGTGTAAATGTTAATGTGAAAGTAGCTGCTCTCTACACTATATAGCTAAATCAATATTCTTCAAGAGCCGTCCTTCCTCCCTTGCATCATCACATCCCCTGCTGCTGTTTGCATAAAAGATCTTTGAACTCCAAAATTCATTCATTGGGCAGAATATAACAACTGGGTCTGATACTGTGAATTGCAGTCTTCAATGAGCATTCAGAGCACTTTATGGGGTCAGGCATGAGCATAAAAAGACTCCACTGAAACCACAGGTCTGGACACATCCAAATTTGCGAGGGAGGATTGTGGATCAGAATCCACATTTTTGCATAGTTTGGGATGTTTTGCTTCAGGACCTTTTCTGCTTAGAGGAACCTAGAGAGAGAGGGGCATTGTGCATTATGACATTTTACACCAACCAACTCTGTTATGAGTTCTTCTAAACAGAGACATCATTTGAAATAGTCTGAAAATGAGGTTAAAATAATGGTTTAAATGTTCTGGGCTGGACTGTGCATGGAGGAGAAGATCTGTGCCACTGTGGCTGAACTGCAGGAGGGATTGTAATACACGTGCTCCCTGGGGAAAGATTCTCTCTCTCTCCATAGTGGCTTGCTGCTGTGCAGGGTTACGGGGGTTTATGCAAGATGGTGAGGTTTAGCTGAGCTCTGCCTCCCAGTCTATGAAAAATTACCCATCATTAACTCATATAGCTTAACGTTTCCATTATATCTGCATACCGTGTACTGACTTTGTGGAATCACTGCACGAAGATTTTGCATGATGTTATAAATGAAAAGCCCCTGGGTCTATAGAGGCTGGACTACATAGACTATAGGGCATATAGACAAATACTGCTGTGAAATTTCATCTGGGCTATTTTTGGGTGCTGCACTATATGAACACAGTAGATTCAGCCCAGGCTCAATTAGAAACCAGCAAGCTCAGAAATCTCAAGGCAAAAAATAACAAAAATCTTAATTATATGTTTCTGTTTCCTGAGTTTCGCTCACCAGCTGGTGGTGGCTAGCCCAAACCTTTTACAGGGGCCCTTTCTCTTCACTCCCTAGTAACTAATAGGATGAAATCCCAGCCCCAAATCCTGTCCTGAAGAATTTACAACCTAAGAGAGAGACAAACAAGGACAAGACAGCAGTTAGGGTATGGGATAGCATAGTGGGAAAAGCAAAGGAAGAAGAAATCCTGGAAGAAGTGAGTTTTACAGAAACATTTGAAGAAAGAGATCAAATGTGCTTGACAGATAGATGTTGTTCCAAACATTAGGGAGAAGCATGGATAAAAATGCATTACGAGCAGGAGAAGCTGGACAAAGGGAACTCCTGGTAAGGTGAGAACTGAGAAGAATGTAGGAAAGAAAAGTGATGACAGCTGATAGGTGGAAGGGGCAGAATTGGACAAGAGCTTTATAGTGAGATACAAATAAAATGTTTGAATCTGAGGTAGTAAGGTACAGGACGCCAATTAAATGATTCAAGGAAGAAGATGAAGAAGATTATTTTAGCTGTAGAAATATGAATTGTTTTGAAGAGGTATAAATGACACCTGCATAATTATTTCTATCCTGTTGATGATGAAAGACCCTGAACCAGGATGGTCTAGCAGCTAGGGTGCTTGTCTAGGATTTAGGAGACCTTAGTTCAATTCTCTGCTCAGCCACAGATTTCCTGGGTGACCTTAAACAAGTCACTTATTGTCTCAGTTCCCTATGTGTAAAATGGGGGTAAAAGCACTTCTCCACCTCACGGGGGTGTTGGGAGGATACATACATTGAAGACCACCATGTGCTCACATCATCTGGCAATGGGAGAAAGATTGTTCTGGGTGCTGCATAAACATATAGGAAGATACAGTTTAAAGTATAAAAAATAGAGAAAGAAAAGGGGAATGGGATACAACAGTCCCTTGAACTGCATAAGACCCTACCTTATTTGGCTGCCTGCCCCTTAAATCTGGGTGTGCCCATTACTTCCCACTGAGCAGGTAGGAGGGTGGTGGTCTGGGGACAGGCATAGAATAGACAGAGCCTTGGTTCCACCCACCCACAGCTGTATGATTGCTGTTGGTATGGACCAGAGTACTATTGCTACCTCTCCAGAGCAAGGAGGAGCAGGGGAAGGATGGTTCCTTCCCTGGACTGCTCCTGGAACTTACGCAAAGCCACAATTAGCTGAAAGTCATCAGGCTAATGGAAGGCATATGGCTTGTTCAGTCCCTCTTCTGCGTTTCTTTTTAACCCTCTGACTTTTGCTAGTTTGTTTTCTATTACAGGGGGCTCTCAACCTTTCCAGACAACTGTACCCCCTTCCGGAATCTGATTTGTCTTGTGTACCCCTAAGTTGCGCCTCACTTAAAATCAACCTGCTTACAAAATCAGACATAAAAATACAAGTATGTCACAACACACTATTACTGACAAAATGCTTACTTTCTCATTTTTATCACATACACCTCTACCTTGATATAACGCAACCCGATATAACATGAATGCGGATATAACGAAAGCAGTGCTCCGGGAGGGCGGGGCTGCGCACTCAGGTGGATCAAAGCAAGTTCAATATAACGCAGTTTCACCTATAATGAGGTAAGATTTTTTGGCTCCCGAGGACAGTGTTATATTGAGGTAGAGGTGTGATTGTAAAATAAATCAATTGGAATATAAATATTGTATTTACAATTCAGTGTACAGTATATAGAGCAGTATCAAGTCATTGTCTGTATGAAATTTTAGTTTGTGCTGACTTTGCTAGTGCTTTTTATGTAGCCTGTTGTAAAACTAAGCAAATATCTAGATGAGTTGATGTACCCTCGGAAGACCTCTGCATACTCCCAGGGGTGTGCATACCCCTGGTTGAAAACCATTCTTCTCTTATATAAAGGAACATTATGCAAATACATAATTGCAGTGTTTGCTCCAACCAGTTCCAGCCCAGTTTGAGCCATGAGTTTGTTATCAAAAAGTTTAACTACATTGTAACTAATGTACCTGTGCAAACATTTCTGAACCCCCCCAAATAGCTTGAAGCAAATCCTTGAGCTTTATCCATTAAAAGTTTTCTTATTCCAGGTCTTAGCTACACCTAATCTGTCGTATCAGTTGAAAGAAATGTAAAGAAACTGTACCTGCTATGGACTTGTGATAATTTCTCAGTTCGCTGATTGGGTTTGGCTCTTCTGTACTTGCCAAGATAATATAAGTACAGCGGTATCATGATTTCTGGAGCTACAAGCACAGTTCTGTAGAGTTAGTTTCATTTAAATGCAGCAAATGGATAAGTATAACTGGGAAAAAGACAGCTACTTTTGTAAAAGATTTTGCTGTTGCCATAGAAACCTAGCATACAGAGTCTTTTATGTGTGGTACAGTATCTGCTGAAGTCTATCAGGAAAGGTATAGAAAAGCATTTCATTAATACAGGACTTGGTAGACATGGGCTTGCTGTTTTGTACATCTGAAGACAGAAATGTATTTACATGGAATAGCAATGTTTAATAGGAACACTGCAGCTATAAAACAGCTCTTCCCGGGTCTTTGCGAATAAGTTCTAAAGGAAAGCTCTATTTCCACTTTGTCTGTGTGGAGTATCTGATCACTATCTCCGGGATTATAGCTGGACCTTTTAAAATACTAAAAGTCCATTCCTTCGGTCTCCATGTCTATAAATTAATTAGACAATAAATGGATACAGTTTCATGTCAGTCACTTCTATTAATGCATTTGTTTGGAGAGAGAAACTTAGGAAGAGCAAAAGAACTAAAACCAAAGCTTAAAATTCCAAAATTGTATTTATTTAAAAACTTTTAGAATGCACATATTTGTTGCCTCTAAGCACATAAATCCATATACAAATGAAAACAACTCAAAAGACAGAATGTTGGCTTAAGAGAATGCAAACAACCAAAGAAACTCTCCCTGTGGCAAGAGCCTGAATGGAGAGAGGGAGAGATTGAGAGAGAGAGACCTGACAACATGAAATCTTGGTTCTGGCTCTATGGAACCAATGCGGAGATCAATTTCAGAGTCAAAGCCCCACAACTGAAAACCTCAGAGTTCCAATCTGGGGCTGTCCTAAGAGAGAAGTGCAGTATCTAAAATAGCCAGGACCCAAATTTTGTTGGGCTTCAGACATCAAAACTGAACATCAGTCACGAAAACCAATTTGGTGGTTTCACTTTAGGGAGGTTTGTGTCACATTTTCTTTGATTTAGATCTGCATGGGTTTGCAACCCTCCACCCCAAACCCACTTGGGGTGAAATTCACTCCTCTGCAGAGGGCCCACACTGGGCCTATGCATCATTTAGATTCCCCAGAAGTCACACTGAAGTCCTCAAAACAGAGCTTAGGTAATGCATATGTAATGGCCGCCATCTTGACCAATGCACCACACAGGAGACCAAAAGTATGAGCTTCTGCAGCTTGAGCTAAAGAGACAAGGTTACATAACTGGGGGTTGTAAGAACTCATATCCCGCGTAGCTTAGCACAGAAGAGGACTTGTAACACAGACTTATCAGTGAGCTACATGTAGTCCTTATGCTGGCCCTCTGCTTAGGGGTGAATTTCACTATTGGAGTTCTGATTTCAAATGAGCCTAAAATTTCAAAACAAGCATCACTTGCAACTGTTGAGTGTCTCCTGGTTTCATGCTAGACCAATGTGAAATCATAAATAGAATAGTTCTGATTTCAAACCATGGATCTGCCTAAATTCACGCCAAACTGCGCCCAGCATCGCTTGGCTGACAAATCTGGTCTGAGTTTTGAGTTTGCAGTGAAACCCTAAACAAGGCGAAATTCATGTGGCTTTGGGGCTTGTTGTTGTACACAAATCTGAGCCTGATGTGAGAGAACTTTATTGAAGACAACGGTTGTTTTCTGTGAGCAGAAGGATCATGGGATGCAGGCCATAAACACTTCTATTATTTTGCTTTCCTCTGGTGGTGATTTCAGGCTGTAAGTAGTGCTAGTAAAAAATTTTTGGAAGTTTCAATGAAAATTTTTGGTGAACTTTTTTTCAGAAATTTTCATGAAAAATTGTTGCTGTTTTTCACCTGGCTTACAGAGTGCTGAGATTTGTTTTTGAAATACCAATGATAATTTTTCCAACCACCTCTAGCTATAAACACCTTTTTAAAGCAAAAATGTTTGAACGAATGAACTCCTAGAAAATAAAAGTGATATATAAAATTGAGAAACACACTTTTTTTTCTAGCCATTTATCTCCTGGATTGATTGGCACATGGAGGACTATCATTCTTGCAGATATTATTGTTTCAGAAACTACTCTAGCTGATTAGGTCCCGTTTTTGAGCATGTGACCAACTTTAAGAATGAGAGTAGGCCCATTGACGTCGGTGGGACAACGCACATGCTTAAAGTTGAAGTACTTTGCTGAATTGGGACCAATTGCAAATAAACTATTTATAACAAATACATTTATTGCAATGATGAAGATAGTCCTTTTTCTGCTCAGAAATTAATCCAATGAGATTTTTTTATTTTAACAAATGTGTATGTTATTGAAAATTTCCCAACATTTTAGGCAAACGTATTTCCAGCTATGGATTGTTTGTGAACCCAAATGTACTCATGCACAAACATTATTTTTCTGAGTTTTCTTTTTCTAAATAAAATTTTATTCTGACTGTGGAGTTTCAAGAAGTTTTTGATCATGTGGGTGAATAAAGAGACCAGGATTTAGCCCGCTTGTATATATTATCATTACACTCAGCAGTCTACAATACATTTCCTTGTAAAAATGTAGGCAGCTCTTCATATAATTGGCTAAGAAAACATATGGCAATCAGCATAATTGATGCATTTGTTTATAGAAAGCAGGTCAATGCTTGGTTTAAATTAAATCTGTAAACACATGAATGGTTCTAAAAATATGAAAGGGCCTATTTTTAAGACACTTCTAACTTATACTTTTTTAGGCCCTAAATTATTTACAATGACTCCCAGTTCTTCTTAAATGTCTTCCTCGGGTGTACTAGATTATGTGACTTCATAAAACAGTTAAGAAATTAAATATTCCCTTTATATTCTTATGAATCTAATATTTGTCTTTCCCACTGAGGCCCCAGTTCAACAAAGAACGTAAGCATATGCCTAACTTTAAACATGTTAAGTAGTGCTGTTAAAATCAATGAAACTACTTCAAGTTAGGAGCATGTTTAAAGTGAGTGCTTTGCTGAATTGGGTCCTGAATGACGCCTACTGTGAAAGTTGCCCATCACCATAGTTAGAATAATATTTTACATTATGAACACAGTTTTTCAAGATTTTTAGGCACGTAACTCTTTGGCTAGATTGTGAGCAATAAGTATTGGAAGTAACCTCTGAAATTGCTACAATCACTGTTGTGTTAGGAATCAGAATCTGGGCTGAACTCAAATCAATGTTTAAATTAAGAGCTTTGATGTAGGAAGGTTACATTTAAACATAAAAATCACAGTTTATCTCTAGTTTTAGTTAAATATTGCTAATTTTTGGTAGAGTGTGGATTTTAACATCTGTATAAACTTTGATATCTTGATGGTCACACAAAACTAATTGAGTACGTAATAACAGAGTCATTAATGGTAAATAGCTCTGAAAAATCTATTATAATTATATTTTTTTAATCTAAAGAGCTAGTTTTATTGTTTTACACAGCCCTAGATGGTTGATGCACAGTACCATTTAGGGAGCTGTTCCTTTCTGACCTTGTCCCTTTGCAGAAAGGAAATTAACTATAAAGTTGTACTTTTGTTTAAAAAAGTGAGTAAGAAGGCAAACCGCATTTGTGTAATTGAAAATTATCACTCTCTGAACCAATATGAATTTTAATATATTCAATTATCCTTAAATTACATTAAAATCATATTTAATTTCATTACTCCATTGGTCCATATAAAGGTATACGTTGTTCAAAGACGTATCTACTTTCTGTTAAAGCACCTTTCCTCTACTTATTGCAGTAAGAGAGATGGCTGTGGTGCAGGTTCATCTGTGCTTAAATCTCCTAGACCTGAAAGCTGCTCTGACATCTTTATGCAAAAGGAAAAGATCCTCATTTATTTCTATTAGTGTCAAGCTTGTCTTCCTTAATTTTCTTCATCTTAAGGCAATATGCCTATTGTAGCACACAGAGAATATGCTTATTTAGGAGGGCTAATTGGAAGAAGCTGTCAGGTTTACCCAGATTTAGCAGAATAGATTACACTTTAGTAGAAAAATTTCCTGGAGATAAATTTGCAAAGCTTATTAAGGTAAATGATTGATGTTAGAAAATGGTGCTGAGTGGGGTGGCACTGGTCTGAGAATTCTGTAAGGCTGTAATGCTTTTACTATGGGATCTATTGCCTAAAATGGATAAAACATTAATGGATCATTTCCCTGTAGATTATGGAAGGCTTTTGCTATTTAATCTCCTCTTATTTTAGCTCTTCTTTATTCCTTCCACATCAGAAAAAGTGGAGTTGGCAGGTTTCTTATATTAAATGAAATAACAGCACTACAGTGGGCACTGGAGGATACATCCTCCATCCAATACCCCTTGCTTCTGCTTCAAAACTGGAAGACCTCGTTTCCACCAATTAACTGGGGAAAAAATCCAATGCTAGAGTATTCGGTCTATAAATACACTGATTGTCAGTATTACAGTTCTTACCTGAGCTCCTGAGGAGGATTGTGAACTGTTCCCAAGGCTAATATCTGTTAGTTAAGTTACAGTTACACACCTTTTTGTGTAAGGCATTCAAAATATATATACAATGGGGGGGGGTGTCAGATTGTAGATACTGTTATTTTGTAAGAATTTGCATCAATGAATTTAACTCGTTGCTGTTGGATACAGAGATTCCAGACACGATGAAAGCACAAAGAATCCCACCTATGAGCATTTAGAATCATCTGAGTCTGTTGGAGATGGAAAAGTGTTATTGTTGTAAGAATAGGCGTCGCTGTACTTGCAGTTACTTACAATGCCTTCACCCCTAGTGTAGCTATATGCAATCCTAGGTAGCTCTCTCCTTACAGGCTATATCTCCCATAGATTCTAAGGGCCAGAAGGGACCACTGTGATCATCTAGTCTGACCTCCTGACTAACACAGGCCATAAGGTGTTTCCCAGATAGAGGCTATATCCCATGTTAAATAGTTATCACCCTTTGCTAAAGAGACAGAAAGAATTACTGATAAAAGAGAGAGACGTCTACGAAACAATTCTCTCTCAGCTCATTTTCTATGCCACTCTGATAATTGTAACTGTCAAAAGAGTGTCTGATTAAATTAATAACCCTGATAAGGCAATAACAAAAACCTTTTCTCATCTATTATTTGAAATTCTCCAGTTTTCCTTCCCCGCAGCATGAATATGGAAGAAAGCTGAAAATGATTGGAACAAATCTTGGTGTAGGAAAGTGTTGCGGGGTGGTCACCCACTCCTGCCTGGAAGGGCTTAAAACAGCCCTGGAGAGGGCTGGGGCAGGGGGAAAGCTGGGCTGATTGGGAAGCAGTCACAGCTGGGGCCCCACCCCAAACAGACCTAGCTGGCCCTATAAAGGCCAGGGAAACCAGGAGCAGGAACACACTCTCTAGCCTTTGGAGAGGCAGGGACCAGGCTCCCTGGGAAGCTGAGGAGGATACCTAGGGTGGAGCAGTGTTGGGGAAGGGCCAGGGAGCTGGGGAGCTCCAGCCTACCAGAGCCCCAGGCTGCAGGCCGAAGGAAGGGCCCACTAGAGGCTACTAGGGCTGCAGAGGGGAAGCTCCGCTATAGGTAGAGGCAGTGGGTCCAAACCCAACCTTGCCTGTGATGAGTGGCATTTACACTGCAGTCTGCCCCAGTGAACAGGGGCTAGGTGATGGCTGGCAGTGGCCATAAACTGAGGCGAGGCGGGGATAGTGGGTGGGGGTTCCCCGGGGAGGGGAGACCCAGAGACTGAGGGGTGTACTGCCGAGGGGGCAGCACCCCAGCGTGCAAGAGGCACCGGGCCCGGGAGGGACACGGGGGCCAGGAAAAGTGGGACACCTGCCTGCAGAGGGTGCACCGACGTCTGGAGAGCTAATTTCCAGAAGATAACAGCAGAAGGCGCGGCAGGGGTGAGTCCCGCACGGTTACAGAAAAGGAAAAGTAAAGTGGTACTGCTAGTGCATTGAGAATAGGTTGTGTCAATAGGGGTCAGCCAGTTACTGTCCTTATTAGGTTTTTTTAAAAACCCCAAACCTTAATACTATAATTGAAAATGAATATTAATATGATGCTTATTTGAATAAAATATCTTGACAGTTTATTCCTTTATCAGTTTTCCACACTAATGGTATGGTTTCATTTATTTAATAGGTTTGTAAGGGCTCTTTGAGCCCAGTCTTGCAAAGTGGTGGAGTTGATGAAGGCCTTCAGTTGCTACTGATGCCAATGGTGGTTAAGGGGGCTCAGCATTGCACAGGACAGGACCATTATTGGCATATTTAGGGCCCAGTTCTGCATGGGAATCTGCTAGCATGGACCCATAGACCTATGTGGAGTCCCATTGACTTAAAACACAGTTGTATTATCCACTCTGCATGAATATTGTGTATGTTTCCAGCAGACAGAATGATATCATAGTGCATACCTCCATTCTCACAATCTCATACCTGTGCAGGATTGGAGCCGAAAATGGTGGATCTAGTTGGCCACATTAAAGGCCAAATCGCGAGAAGTGCAGAGAACCTGCAACTCCCATTTGAAGTTAGAGAAGCTCAGCATCGTCCCAGGATTTGACCCTTATTAATACCACAGCAGTCTGGCCATGTTGTGACATGTTCATTTTGTATTGGCAGGTATGGGGGAAAAGTCAGACTGTTCTCAAAGTGATGAACTACTGCTTCTATCGTCCTTATTAAATAGTTATCCTGTGATCTGTTTTATCTCATAAGTGTGGTCTCATTGACACATTAGGTAGGAGGCAGATAGTTCAATTAATTATTTTTAACTTTTATTTTGAATTATTTATAAAGATATAACAATTGTAAGTACCTGGAGTAAGTAGTCAATATATCTATGTAATTATGCCAACAACCCTAGAGATGAAGTCCTAGTATGTCTACACTTGGAGCCGAGGGTGTGATTCCCTGCTTAGGAAACATACTCACATGGGCTCTTATTGAGCTAGTGCAGTAAAAATAGAATGATAGCCTCAGTGGCACAAGCTGTCCCGAGTGTGTCCCCCCCAGAGATGGTAGGTACATACTCAGGACAGCTAGCCCCTCACAGCAGCATTCTATTTTAGCATGCTAGCTTGATGAGAGCTATCCCACGTGGGTCACTTTGACCTGGGAATCACACCCCCAGCTCCAACTGTAGACCTACTCAGAGACAAACTCTGAGTCACTAAATTCTATGGAACTGAGAAAAGGGCTCCCTTTCAACGAAATGAGACTGCTTCCCTCAGCCTCTCTCCCTCCCTCTGTCTCAGAACAAACACAAACTGCCTATCCTCACTACTTTCCACTTGCCGGGGGAAGTGGGTCATGCAGAACCCTGCTTATTCGTACAGCACAATGAGGCCCACCAGCTAAGGAAGGATTCATATCAATGTCTATAATGTTAGAAACTCCCTTGGTTTCTTTGAAATTTTCTCTTCGCTTGCTAGGTTTAATGTATCTTCTTCTTCGAGAGAAATGTCCTTGTGGGTACTTCACTCCAGGTGTTGGTGCATCCTTGCGCCTTCACTTGGAGATTTTGACAGCAATACTCATACCAGTCACGCACGCACAGAACCTGCCCCATGCGTTGAGCATGCTTTAATAATACGCATGCGCGACTGGTCTCCTCAGTTCCTTCTCTATCGTCCCCGGCCTGAGACAGAGCTCAGCAGACTCATTAGAGAACTTTCTCTCCCTTTGTTTAAAATAATTTCCTTGTTAGCTTAGCTTCCCAGTAGTAGTTAGATACTGCTTCCCCTATCTTTTTCTCCAAAAAACAAAAACAAAAAACCCCAACAACCTTCTTGTTCCTGTCAGCGACAGCCGCTTCCGATATGCTTGGCTCCCTGGGCTTTAAGCACTGCTCTACCCGCCATGGTGCCATTCCTCTCTCAGATGGCCACTCAAAATGTATAAAATGTTTGGGGGAATCCCACATTCCCCAAAAATGTGCCCACTGCAACAAACTGAAATCCAGGACACATAAGGACAGGGAGCTGAGACTAAAACTGCTCCTCATGAAGAAGTCCTTAGGACCAGCCTCACACCCGGGTGTTGACTCTGCTGCACACTACAGCGTCCTCGCCTCCAAAAAGGAGAAGAAATCCTCAAAGAAACAGCGGCCTCTCTCCCCTGTAAGGGGTACTTCAAGAACTAAAAGTTCTCCGGGCAGGTCTACAACCTCCCTTCTGGCATTTCCCCGGCTCAGCACTTTTGACATGCCGGGCTCCTCCGATGCCACGCAAAACCCACCTGCGGCAGTAGCATGAAACCCTGGTGCTGAGGCTTCAGGCTTTCAGTTGCCTGCTTCTCACACGACACCATTCGGCACCGCGACGAATGTGGTGCCGACTCATATTAGCCTGCCTGACCGCTGCAGGCTGTTCTCACTCTGCTGGCACCGTCATCCTCTGAACTGGCTGGCAGTGACACAAGGCTCAGGACGCCCGTGTAGATGAACCCTCCTGCACAGCAAATCCCTCTCACTTAGCCCTCACCTTACAGAGGCACTGCCACACTACAATTTACACAGTCAAGGGGCCTGCTGGTGTCACCTATCTTGCAGTCACCCCTACTTAACATCTACTTCTGTCCGGACACTCATGCAAGGTCCGGACAGCTTTCTTCCAGTGATGAGGAATCTGGGCTGCAGGGAGATTTTTCACCATATCAGGTCTCCCATTCACAGACCCCAATCAATATGGGTCACAAAAAAGCCACTCTGTACTGCTCCCATGATCCCGCCCCATGGTATGTAAACCCATGGATGGCACCACCCATGCCCTTCCCACCACAGTGGCAATATTGGGTTCCATGGGCACCTTATACTTGGGACCACACTCGTTATGCCACCACAGCCAGGCGCGAGACCTGCTCAGTACCGCCAGTAGACGAATCCACCACTGACTCACGACATCAGGCAGCTCCTTCACAACTGCAGGATCCATCCTGGTCTACCTCCTCCAACCCCGTAGACCCAGTAGTTACAGCTGACGAAGCACTACTTCTTCCTCCAACGACATCTTCGGCTGATTTCTCAAAATTTCAGGACCTCTTTAAAAGAGTTGCCAATGAGCTAAGGATTAACCTGGAAGAAGTTCCTGAACAACAACATGAGCTAACCGACATCCTGCAACCATCTACTTCTTCCTGCATTACTTATAAACGCAGCCCTCATGGAACATGCCAAAGCCATCTGGCAAACACCGGCTGAAAGCCTACCTACCTGCAAGCGAGCAGATCAGAAGTACTTTATCCCTTCCAAGGGCTCTGAATTCCTTTTGACTCATCCAGCGCCAAACTTGCTGGCAGTAGATGCAATCAACCAAAAGAATAAACACCAGTTTCCCCGCTCCACCCCATCCGACAAGGACAGTAAGTGATTAGATCTGCTCGGACGTAAGGTATATGCGTCTTCCATGTTACAATTTCGCATCGCTAATTATACAGCCGTTCTGGCAAAATATGACCACAAAAACCATAGTAAACTCATGGACTTTATTGACAACATTCCAGAGGAAAAGAAACAACAATTTACAGCCACAGTTTCTGAGGGCCAAATCATCTTCCATACCGCTCTTCAAGCTGCCCTCGATGCGGCCAATACTGCAGCAAGATCCAGTGCCACAGTCATAGGCGCCAACTTTCCCTGGTGCCGGTGCGTGCTTGTGGCCCCCCCCCGCCCCTGGCCCTGCCCCGCCCCCACCCTTTCCCAGCCTCTGCCCCGCCCCCATTCCAACCCCTTCCCCAAAGTCCCTGCCCCAACTCCGCCCGCTCCCTGCCCCATTGGACCCCTTACCCAAATGCCCACCCAAGCCCCGCCGCCTCTCCTGAGTGTGCCGCTTTCCCCCTCCTCCCTTGCAGCACTTGCCGCGTGAAACAGCTGTGCAAGTGCTGGGAGCTAGGGGGAAAAAGTGGGCACACAGCATGCTCAGGGGAGGAGGCAGAGGTGAGCTGGGGTGGGGAGCTGCTGATGGGTGCAGAGCACCCACCAATTTTTCCCTGTGGGTGCTCCAGCCCCAGAGCATCCACAGAGTCGATGCCTATGGCCACAGCAGTTGTGATGTGCCGAGGTTCATGGCTCCCATCCTCTTCCTTTCCTTGGGAGGTCCAAAGATCCACTGAGGATCTCCCCTTCGATGGCAACAAACTCTTTGCCTCCATGACGAATGATGTACTTCATTGCATGAAGGACTCAAGGGCAACTCTACGGGCTCTAGGAATCCAAACCCCTACAACCAGAAGAAGACCATATAGATACAAACCTTACCCCCATCCACGCTACCCCATATACACCCATCAATCTCACAGAGCACATGAGCAGCAGCAGCAACAACAACAACAACAGCAGCAACGCCAGAGACCCAGGTACCAACGCTGCCATCCCAACTCCTCAGCAGCATCTCAACCCCCTCTGACTAATGAGCAAATTTGAAGCCTTGTTTAAGGGTATAGAAAACAACATTCCCACTTCAGAGCTTACACCGCCTGCCCCTATTTTTGGACACCACCTACGCCCATTCTCCCATCAATGGCAGAACGTTACCACTGACAAGTGGGCTATAGAGGTCGTCACAATTCCATCCCTTTCCTATCCTTGCCTCCCACCCATCCACCCTCCCCGTCTCTCTTCAGGGACCCCTATCACAAGCAACTGCTCCTCCAAGAAGTACAACATCTCCTTCAATTGGGAGAAGTGTAAGTCGTGCCTGAACAACACAGAGGAAAAGGTTTTTACTCCCATTACTTTTTAACAGAAAAGAAAGTAGGGGGATGGCGACCAATTCTCAACCTCAGGCAGCTCAACAAATTCATCAAAAAGCAAAAGTTCATAATGGTTACCCTCACCACCATAATCCCAGCGCTGGAGCATGGTGATTGGTTTTCAGCCCTCGACCTACAGGATTCCTACTTTCATGTGACTATACATCCGGCCCACCAACGTTTTCTTCGTTTTATGCTTGGTTCGACACATTTTCAATAAAGGGTGTTGCCCTTTGGCCTATCCACCGCCCACCCATGTTTTTCCAAACTCCTAGCTGTCGTCACTGTCTACCTCAGGAAACGGGGTTATATTTCCTTACCTCAACGACTGTCTCCTCAAAGCCTCAATGCTCGACGAAGTTCTTGGATCCACACAGCTTACCGTCACCTGCTTCCTGTCCCTCAGCCTACAAATAAACAGAAACAAATCCACCTTATCTCCTAACCAACAACTGGAGTTCATAGGAGCAAACCTTGATTCCCGGAAGGGAATAGCATCTCTCTTGCTCAACCGTTTCAACACCATAAAACTCCTGGTCGCGAAACTTCGCAACAGTCCTCAGGTCACTGCTCAGGACTGCCTACAACTTTTAGGTCACATGCCCTCGTGTACTTTTGTGGTCAGGAATGAACGTCTATACATGAGGTGCTTCCAAGCTTGGTTGGCCACGGTTTACAGACCAAATGTACACGCTCTAAATAAGCCTCTATCAATACCCTTCAGAGTCAAGGACTCCCTCCTATGGTGGACAGTTCCCTCCAACCTCTGCTTCGGAGTCCCTTTTCTCCAGGATGCTCCATCCATTCTAATGACTACTGATGCATCCCTCACAGGATGGGGAGCACACATGTGCCACCATACAGCCCAGGGGTTATGGTCTTCCACCAAAACCTCCCTACACATAAACATCCTAGAACTTTTAGACATATGCAACGCCTGCCGTCACTTCCTCCCATTGATTCAGAACCAAAATGTTCGAATAATGACAGACAACATTGTCTTCATGTTCTATGTAAACAGACAGGGAGGAGCTCGATCTGATTCGCTCTGCACAGAAGTTATGAAGCTCTAGAATTGGTGCCTAGCGCACAACATTCGGATATCAGCTGCCTATCTACCCGGGGCCCTGAATACCACCGCAGATGAACTAAGCAGACAATTTCCTTGGGATCACAAATGAGAGAAAAACAAGACGGTCATACGCAACATATTCCGCATTTGGGGCTACCCAATGCTGGACCTCTTCACGATTGTGAAGAACAAGAAATGTCCCGAATTTTGCTCCAGAGCGGGACTGGGCAAACATTCCCTAGGAGATGCACTCATGATCTCATGGCATCAAGACTTACTGTATGCATTTCCCCTGATACCGCTTCTCCACAGGGTTCTGACAAAGCTATGAACAGATTGTATCATGGTAATTCTGATTGCCCCGTCATAGCCCAGATAACCATGGTATCCGTTCCTCACCAGAATGACAATTCACCTACTGATTCCATTGCCCCTCATTCTGAACCTCCTATTGCAGCAACATGGCCGATTTCTCCACCCCAACCTATCCATGCTTCACCTCAAAGCTTGGTTCCTACATGGTTCTCACAAAACGAATTAGCATGCTCTGAACAGGTTCAAAGAGTACTCTTACACAGCAGAACACAATCTACTCACACCACCTATCTCCAAAAATGGAAGCAATTCACACAATGGTGCTCGACCAAACAAATTCCTCCCACTTCCGCACCTCTTCTGTTAATACTTGACTACTTATTAAACCTTAAGCAATCTGGCCTTTCTTTCAGCTTCATCAAAGTCCACTTAGCTGCTATTACAACTTTTCACCACAAGATCAACGATACCTCTGTTTTTGCCCATCCAACCACCAAGCATTTTCTCAAAGGGCTACAATCCTTATACCCAGACATTAAACCCCCTACCCCTTCGTGGGACCTTCACTTAGTATTGACCTGCTTGACTCAACAACCTTTTGAGCCTCAAGCTCTCTCTTACATCTCTCCATGAAAACAGCATTCTTAGTGGCAATCACCTCCGCCATATGCACAGGAGAAACAGCAGCTCTCATGGCGGACCCACCCTACACAATATTTTTTAAGGACAAAGTTACCCTCTGACTACACCCCAAATTTCTTCCAAAAGTGCATTCATCTTTTCACATCAATGAACCTACCAACCTTCTTTCCCAAACCGTATGCAAACTCCTTTGAATCCATGATGCATACGTTGGACGTATGCAGGGCTCTGTCCTTTTATTTGGATAGAACCAAGCCCTTTAGGAACTCTTCCAGACTCTTTGTCTCCATTGCGGAGCGATCCAAAGGGACACCTATTTCTACCCAGAGACTTTCCAACTGGATCCGACTGTGCTATCTAATAAAGGATGCAACTCCTCCAGCCTTCATCAGAACTCATGCCACTAGATCTGTAGCTACCTCCATGGCTTTTCTATGCAAAGTTCCTCTGGCTGACATTTGTAAAGCAGCCACTTGGACTTCTGAACACACATTTGTTAAGCATTATGCCCTTACTCAAAGCCCTCTGACTGATACATGGTTGGGCAGAGCTGTATTATCCACCATATTTCTACCATATCCGAAGTCCCTACCTCCTTGAGGTGCACTGCTTTTAAGTCACCTGGAGTGGCGCACCCACATCTCTTGAAGAAGAAGAGGAGGTTACTCACCTGTGCAGTAACTGACATTCCTCGAGATAAGTGTCCCTGTGGGTGCTCCACTACCCACCCTCCTCCCCTTTACTTCGGAGTTGGGGTAGTCTCCATTGTAGAAAAGGAACTGAGAAGAGCAGTCAAGCACGCGTATTATTAAAGCACGCTCAACGCATGGGGCAGGCTCTGCGCGTGCACAACTGGTACGAGTACTGCTGTCAAAATCTCCGAGTGAAGGCGAAATAGGCCAGACTCGCCTGAAACTGGTGGTTATTCTATCATTAGATTATATCAACCCAGTAACAAAAAAAGGGAACTTCTGTCTTACCATACTGGTTAACAAGAAGCCAAAAATGCAGTCTCCTTAGGCATCCCTGCCCCGGGCTCACCACCCAGACATTGGACTTTATGATGAGTGGGTATTGAAAACCAATGTAATCAGACATAGGGTCCTTCCAATCCCAAGAGATCAGCCACTTAGCCAGGACAATATATAACTCAGATCTTACCCAATAATCACTCTGACACCAATCCTTTAGTAACTAAAAACTAAAGATTTAATAATAAAAGAAAAGAAGGTTATTAATGGTTAATAGACCATATACATACAAGTGATTTTAAAGCGTTCATAGATCAGGATCATAGCAGCAATGGTATAAACTGCTAGCTTGCAAAAGTCTCTCTAGAAATTACCCAAGCATACTGGAGGTTCATCAGTCCTTGTTCAAAGCTTCTTTGTTAGAAATGTAGTCCCGAGACATGAAGCAGGAAATTAAGACAAGATGTTTCAGGGGTCTTTTATATCCTCTGCCATGTGCATGGAATTTTACCATCCCAAACAAAGCTCATGGTCTGTGTTTGTGGAAAATTACTTGCCCAAAATGGAGTCCAGCATCACATGAGCATATCACATGTCTTTACGTGCTTTGATGACTCACAGGGGCAGCCATTGCCCATATTCTTGCTGAGGTGAAGGCTTACTGGGATTGATCAGTTTCTTCTATGGCCCATTGTTAGAGTTAAGTGTCCTTAATGGGCCATCAATACATAGCTGTCTCGCTTTAATGTAAAGTCTATTGGGGGTGGGGGGCATTACCCAGGGATACAACACACTTGTAAGGTTTCAGAGTGGTAGCCGTGTTTGTGTGTATCAGCAAGAAGAACGAGGAGTACTTGTGGCACCTTAGAGACTAACAAATTTATTTGAGCATAAGCTTTTGTGGGCTAAAACCCACTTCATGGGATGCATGCAGTGGAAAATACAGTAGGAAGATTTATATACACAGAGGAGATGAAAAAAATGGGTCTTGCCATACGGACTATAACGAGGGTAATTAGTTAAGGTGGGCTATTATCAGCAGGAGAAAAAAAAACTTAGTAGTGATAATCAGATTGGCCCATTTCCAACAGTTGACAAGAAGGTGTGAGTAACAGTAGGGGGAAAAAATTAGCATGGGAAATAGGTTTTACTTTGTGTAATGACCCATCCACTCCCAGTATATAGCCAATATTCGTAACTCCAGATACAAAGATGATACATGCATATAAACAGGATAATCATACTTAGCAAATCATAACTTTCCCATTGACACCCTACATGACATACTTGGTACAAGATTTGTTGCAATTGTATAACAGTGGCAATATCAAAGACACAAATGCTCATAGTCAATCATACAGCATCACCCCCCTCCCCAAGGGGACTAAGGTGTCTAAATCCAGGCCAGAGTGAGGCATCTGTCACCACTTGGGTAGTCACAGCTGTGAACTCTCTTCTTGAGTTAGGTGTCTAACTCTCATGCACAAAAATTAGGAGGTAGTGTTACGCCCCACCATAACTGTTACCCCAGTGATATAGCACTTTCATAGGCTATGAGAAACATAGGTTCAAATCCTTACTCTGCTTGATGTGACACAGGAACTTGAATGTGGGTCTCCAACAGTGCAGCCGATTGCTTTAACCACTGGGCTATAGGGTATTCGGGTGTAGACCCTTACAACATGATCCAAACCTAACAGGACCTGACTACAAGAGTCAGGGTTGGGTTGTGTATGAAAACAACTCGACATTCTTAGGTTTGGCTTGGCAGTGGTCTAGTCAGGTTCCAGTCATGCTTAAAATTAGGCCCAAGAAGACCTCCATTCTGGAGTAGGGATTTCTCAGGCTGCCCTGTTTAAGCTGTTCCATGTTGTCTGAATAATTAAATATTCATCAGGCCAGTAACACTGAGTGATTCCATAGCTCAGTGGTAAGGGCACTCACGTGGGAGCGAAGCAATTCAAGTCCCTGTTCTTATGATTGTTTAACTAACATGGGCCAGGTGTGGGTTTATAATTGCAGTGTAGATGTATCCTATATAGCAAATACTCCTAATTTAAATCAGTATTTCTAGATATGCCTCTTCGTTATTTATTTCTGTCTAGGGCCTTGGCTACACTTGCAGATGTACAGCGCTGTGAGTTAAACCTGACTTCGTAGAGCTGAGTAGGGAAAGCGCTGCAGTCTGTCCACACTGACAGCTGCCCAGCGCACTGTCGTGGCCACATTTGCAGCATTTGCTGCGCCATTGGGAGTGGTGCATTATGGGCAGCTATCCCACAGAGCACCTCTTCCCATTCTGGTGCCGTGGGTTGTGGGAAGGGGGCGTGGGTGCGGGGCATTCTGGGTCCTGTCCCAACGCCCCATGATGCATCACTTCGCATCCCAGAAATCCCTTTGTTTCTGTCCACCTTTGCTGCCATCTTTCAATGGTTTCTGTGCTGCGCGATCTGTCTGCGGGAAATGGAGCCTGAACTGCTGAGGCGTATGCTGACTTATCTCGCCAGCACATCACATTTGGCTGTCTAACTATTCCTTGAGATCCAAAGTGAGAGTGAGGAGTCCGACGATGCTATCGAGCTGCGTAACGCGTATGACACGAAATTGCTTGTGGCATTCACGGACATGTTCAGCACCGTGGAACGCCACTTTTGGGCTCGGGAAACAAGCACCGAGTGGTGGGATCACATCGTCATGGAAGTCTGGGATGATGAGCAGTGGCTGCAGAACTTTTTGGATGAGAAAAGCCACTTTCATGGCACTGTCTGAGGAGCTTGCCCCCACCCTGCGGTGCAAGGACACAAGATTGAGAGCTGCCCTGCCAGTGGAGAAGCAGGTGGCTATTGCAATCTGGAAGCTGGCAACTCCAGACAGCTACTGGTCGGTCGCAAACCAGTTTGGAGTGGGAAAGTCGACTGTTGGAATCATTTTGATGCAAGTTTGCAGGGCCATTAATCGCATCCTACTCAGAAGAACCATGACTCTGGGTAACGTGCAGGAAATAGTGGATGGCTTTGCACAAATGGGGTTCCCTAACTGTAGAGGGGCGATAGGTGGGACGCACATTCCTATTCTGGCACCACCCCACCTAGGATCTGAGTACGTTAATCGGAAGGGGTATTTCTCTATGGTTCTCCAGGCGCTTGTGGATCACCGTGGGCATTTCATTGACATTAACACAGGCTGGCCCGGAAAGGTGCATGACGCACGCATCTTTCGGAACACTTGGCTGTTCAGGAAGATGCAGGCCGGGACTTTTTTTCTCAGAGCGGAAGATCATGGTGATCCTTGGAGATCCCGCTTACCCGTTAATGCCATGGCTCATGAACCCCTACATAGGGAGCTTTGACAACAGCAAGGAACAGCTCAACTACAGGCTGAGCTGGTGCTGAATAACTGTGGAGTGTGCCTTTGGCCGTTTAAAGGCCCGCTGGTGATCTCTGTATGGGAAGCTGGACTTGGCCGAAAACAGCATCCCTGTGGTTATATATGCTGTGCCCTCCGTAATATTAGTGAAGGGAAGGGTGAAAACTTCACTTAGGCATGGACCTCCGAAGTTGAACACCTGGAGGCTGAATTTGCACAGCCAGAGAGCAGGGCTATTACAGGGGCCCAGCCCGGGGCTGCAAGGGTTAGGGATGCCTTGAGGGAGCAATTTGAGGCTGAAAACCAGCAGTGATATCTGGTGCCCTGCACGGGAGTGAAGTGCAGTAGTTCCAATCTTTAGGAATCAGTGTTTGCTAAGCAGACAAGCAGACTTGCAGTGCCTCTTTATTTCCTGGGCTAAGGAGTCTTTTACTTTATGCAATAATAGATAATGTTTTCAAAGCCA
Source organism: Trachemys scripta elegans (assembly GCF_013100865.1). Lineage (NCBI taxonomy): Eukaryota > Metazoa > Chordata > Testudines > Emydidae > Trachemys > Trachemys scripta. Next base: position 107,526,673 of record NC_048300.1, read on the forward strand.
AAAAATCCATTTATTGAAAAGAAAAAAAATCCATTTATTGAAAAGAAACAAGGGGGTGGAATGGGGAACAGTACAATCACGGATTTGCGTATGTCCTGTCTGGTGTGCTGTGCAGTGAGTGCTGCACTTCAGGATAGCTATACTGCATGGTGATGGGGGTTGAGTGCAGAGGGTAAGGGTCGTGGTTTTCAGGGCTGGGTGGTGAAGATACTGGTGTTGGAGGAAGCTGGTAGCGTGAAGAACACGGAAGTTGGGGAAAGTGGGTTGGAGGTGACAGCGGGGCACAACGGAAAGAGTTTTGGGACAAAGGCTGTGGGGGGGGTGGCGTTTGCGGTACTGCTCCTTCTGCATGGCTACGAGCTCCTGGATAGCGTCTGCTTGGCGCTCCAGGATGCTTATGAGCCGATCCGTGCTTTGCTGACGGTGCGCCGTGCTTTGCCGCTGGTGTGCTGTGTTTTCTTGGCGGATCCTGCTTTCTCTCTCCCTCCAGTTCTGTGCTTTCTCATTATCTTTAATAGATTGCCGCATCACTTCTTGCAGCATGTCTTCTTTGCTTTTTCGCGGTCTCTTCCTGAGTCTTTGCAGCCTCTGAGCAGGTGATAAGAGGGACGGCTGAGTTCTCAAGGTTGATGCAGCTGTATAGGCAAAATGCAACATTTAACAGAGGCAGCATTCTTTATACCAGACAGAGTAATGATTCCCCACGCACTTAAGGAGTAGAAAACACACAGGGTCTACACAATAGCATAATTTTCCTGTCCGAAACAGAGCGCACATATCCCATGGGAGCCTCAAAATGGTGAGGAAGGGGGACTGATTGTTTCAGGGCTGCACTGTCCTCTGGGTTTCTGTGCCTTGGGGAGAGCCAACAGCTTCAGGGGGCACTTACACTGAACATTTTCCCAACATTTTCCACAGGAGTTCGTCCTGGACGATATCTTGCTGCGGAGGATGATCTGGGAAGCAAAGGAGGGTCTTCTACTGCAATGCGGCTTCCGTCCTGGCCCATATGCAGCTTGCCTGTGTGCAGCAATGGTCCCCCCACCCCTCGCGGCACAGTGCCGCGGACATGTTAGCCTGGCTGGGACAAGGACCACGGTGGCTCTCCGGATAAACCTGCGCAAGCGCATTGCACACGTTCTGGATGAGACATTCGAGGAGATTACCGAGGCCGATTACCCCGATGTGATAAACCACATCAATGCACTATTCCGCATCTAGGCATGCATGCCTAACCCTCCTCTCCCAAAGAGCCCGCACGGAAAAAATTCCTTCCCCAAAAAAAACCCGTTTAGCGGGAACCTGCTCTTGTTTGTCCTCCACCAAGTACTGGCCGCTGCGACTGGCTACCTTCCTCCTGGTTCGAGAAGAGCTCCTGGCTGCATGGCTCCAGTGACTCTGGGATGTCTCCATCCGGCCCACCACCCTCACTCCTGTTTTCCTCCTCCTCCTTCCTCCCCCCCCCCCCGGCTCTGAAGTGTCCATGGTGGTGCTCGGAGTGGAGGGGGGATTAACCCCAAGTATCGTATCCAGCTCTTTGTAGAATTGGCAGGTCGCGCGGGGGGGGAGCACCCAATTGGCCCTTTGCGTCGTGGGCTTTGCGGTAGGCACTCCGCAGCTCCTTCACTTTAATCCTGCACTGCAGGGTGTCCCGGTCATGGCCCCTTTCCATCGTGTCATAGACTCATAGACTCTAAGGTCAGAAGGGACTATTATGATCATCTAGTCTGACCTCCCGCGTGATGCGGGCCACAAAAGCTGACCCACCCACTCCCGGAAGAATTCTCTCCCTTGACTCAGCTGTTGAAGTCCCCAAATCATGATTTAAAGACTTCAAATCGCTAAGAATCCTCCAGCAAGCGACCCCTGCCCCATGCTGCGGAGGAAGGCGAAAAACCTCCAGGGCCTCTGCCAATCTACCCTGGAGGAAAATTCCTTTCTGACCCCAAATATGGCGATCAGCTGAACCCCGAGCATGCGGGCAAGATTCTCTAGCCAGACCCTCTGGAAAAAGTTCTCTGTAGTAACTTTTAATATCCCATCATTGACCATTGTTGCTAATTACCAGCGATGGCACGTTATTAACCTATTGACTAAAATCACTTTATCCCATCAAACCATCCCCTCCATAAACTTATCAAGCTTAATCTTAAAGCCAGAGAGGTCTTTCGCCCCCACTGTTTCCCTTGGAAGGCTGTTCCAAAACTTCACCCCTCTGATGGTTAGAAACCTTCGTCTAATTTCAAGCCTAAACTTCCCGACGGCCAGTTTATATCCATTCATTCTCGTGTCCACATTAGTACTGAGCTGGAATAATTCCTCTCCCTCCCTGGTATTTATTCCTCTGATATATTTAAATAGAGCAATCATATCCCCCCTCAGCCTTCGTTTGGTTAATGTCCTTTGATACCTTCCCACAGGTATCGTAATTCCTATGGCTGGAGCGCAGCTGGGACTGGACAGCTTCCTCCCCCCAAACACTAATGAGGTCCAGCAACTCGCCATTGCTCCATGCTGGGGCTCACTTGGCACGTGGAGGCATGGTCACCTGCAAAGATTCACTGATAGCACTTCACGCCACGCCAGGCTGAGCAAACAGGAAGGGGATTTTTAAAATTCCCGGGGAATGTAAAGGGTGAGTCACATGGTTGGTTACCTGAGGCCAGGGCAGTAGAGTTTGAACTGATGACCAGAGTGGCTAGAACAGGCACTGTGGGATACTGCTGAATACTTCTGGAGGCCAGTCACAGCGCATTGGGTGGCCACACTGGCGCCACAGTGCTGCAGCGGCAGCGCAATACTCGCTATTCCTCTCGGGGACGTGGAGTACATGCAGCGCTGCAACTACGGAGATATAGTGCTGCAAATGCCTTGCCATTATGGATGGGGAGTGAGTTACAGCGCTGGGGGCGGCTTTACAGCACTGCAACTCGCAAGTGTAGCCAAGGCCTCGGTCTTGAGGGAAGTGGAGGAGGAGCAGTTGTATGTCATCGTGGAAAATGGTGTTTGATGCTGCCCCAGGATCTTTAATGCTGCTTATGTGTTTGGAGGCAAGTTTAAAATAAACAAACCTGAAAAAGAGTCACAACAGTATTTAACCCACACAGCTAGACTATGCTGCTTCTTTTCAACTTCTCCAACAACGATGACTTTCCAGTAGTCTGGCAAAGCTTCAACTGCTTAGAAAAAGTGTTCAGTTCCTTGTGAAACTGTCACTAAGTAGTTGCTTAAAATGCTGAATAGCACCATGTCCTAGCTGCATCATGCATGAGCAGCTTCTGAGTATCTTTTTCCCGCCTAAAATTTTGATGCAAAGTAAGCTCGGACTATTGGGAATTTCAGCTTCCATCCATTCAGTCACTGAGCTTATCCCTGAGAAATGTTCACCTTGGCCCCAGTTCAGCAATCTGTCCCTATTCCCTAACATTAAGCATTTGTTTCAGCTGTTCTTCTCGTTTCAGTAGAATTAAAACTGAGCATGTGCTTAAGTGCTTTGCTGACTAGAGATGGATGTAAGCATGAGTTTAAATATTTTGCTGAATTGGGAACTTTTTTCTTGAATGCATTGATTATGCATTGTAAAAAGTGACCGAGATTCAATGAAACTGATTTTATCCACAAGATCTAGATTGATTGCTATGGTTCTTTTGTTTGTTTTATTTTTTGATCCATCACTGTTACATATATTCAGTTTTCAATCATCAGCGTATACATTGGGGACACCCTAGTTCAAATCTGTAACAATTTAAATTGGCACTATTATATTCTGCCGCTTAGTGGCACTAAGAAATAATGCAACTGGACCTTGACACCAACAATGCAAAATATAACAAAGTGGCTAGTGATAACACAATCCAGTTGACAGCCCAATGGCCTTAAAATAGGAAGATATAAAGTGAGCAGCAATCCCATAGGTCTATTGTGAACTGTACCTGAATGTTTTGTAAATTTCACACACACAGACTGTCAGTTAGAATGTTATGTCTGCACAAGGGTATATTCTCTGACACTTAAGGAAATGATTACTAAGGCATAGGCTCTCTATTTTTATCAAATCTGCTAGCTGTTAAAGAATCAAATTCTCTTCAGAGGGTTTTTATGACCACTATAATTTAGGAAGGGCAAACCCTAAGGTTTGCATTCCTAAATTGCATTCTATCCATTAAAGGCCGCATATCATAATGAATGTCTTTTGTCCAAGGAGAGTTGAATGGAGCACATCAGTGTAAACATCACTGCTTGCTGGGATAGAAGAGGCAATAAAAGGAATAAACTCTCCTCTGGGGCTGAGCTTACTGACTGCTGTTTTTCTCACAGCTATTGCTAGAATGGGAAGTGGGAGATTGATGCCAGGAATTTGTCCTGCTTCTCTTGCATGTTAGACCATAACACTGAACAAAAGGCCATTGAATTAACCCTTATAACTGATTTAAGTGCCCTGTTTTAATGGCCTTTCCCCCCATGCACCTCTTATTTCAGATCAGTTTTCTTTCACTGAAAGAATATTTTTGTTTCTCAAATCCTTTTTTTGCTGTAGATTTTTTTCTAGCTGCTGTTCTATTATATGACCTGAGACCTACTTTTCTTTCAGATTATTTCACTTTTGTTCATGTACATGTTTATACGTGCAAGCCCTATTACATGTACCATGTGGTACCAATCTTTTTTTTTTTAAATAAAGGTTTATAATGTTTAATCCAAACCTTTTTAAAAGGTGATAGTTTTCAGGGTTAGAGAGCATACATCCCAAAAGCAATTTACTTGGTTATTTTCTGCATTCCCTTTGCAATTACTTCAGATACATTCTTAGATGTTAGCTGATTCCCTCATAGCCGATCTTCTGCTGTAGGCGACACTGAAACCATAAATTGCTGATATCAGTATATTAACATGAAATGACAAAGTAGGAATGCTCAGAGATTTATAAATCACAGAGGCTTAATTCTTTGGTTTGAATCCAGCCCAGATGACTAGAAGTTGCTACCGTCTGATGGCAGTCAGTGGCCTATGTAAAATGAGTTGGTGGTCCCAGTCCAATTCCCTGGGGAGTGGTGTTGACATGACAAATAGCACAACCACAATTGACAATAACTGAAACCTATGTTGGCATTCACACTAATGAAGCCAAAACTTGAACAGAAATAGGATGTCAATTGCTTATCTATTCTTGAGGTATTCCATCCAGATCCGTATTAACCACCATTAGTGGGTATGGAGAATGAGGGAAATATCTGTATTATTTGTTATGAATATCATATGTAGAAAGCCTCACTTTCTAGGCTTGATATTATTCTGTTCTAATACACCAAGTTAAATCAAAGGAATCTGTTAGGGATTTAGAAAGAGATGGAGGATAAACTGTCTATACAGCTAGGGAGTAGTAGTCTGGTAGGGATAATAAGCAGGAAATGAAACAATGACACAGATAATAGACCTCCAAAGAGAATACCAAGCATTGTTAAGAGAACAACATGGGTGCTATTAATCGTAAATGCCTACCTACCTGACTTCGGCCAGGTTAACAGATTTATTTCCCCAAGGCCAGTGCTTAGGGTCAAAAGGGACATTAAAACCCTTTGCCTAGAGAGGAAGAGTGAGGAGCAGGCAACAGCTGTTGGAGGTGAGACTCTGAGAGAGAGACGCTGAGAGAATGCAGCAGCGCGGTGTTTTCCCCAGACCACAAGTAAGGGGTGTGGGCCGAATGGAACTTACTAACAACTTCCAAGCAAAGGATAAAGTTAAGGTCAGGCCCAGGTGTGTAGGCCTTTTGTTGTTTTAAGCCATTTCTTTGCTCACTATGTACCTTGGGTGAATAAATCAGACGTTTGTTTTGATAAAACTATTTTGAGTCAATTTAATCAGCTGCTGGTCACAGGTTCCTGAAGAGAAGTTTTCTTGCAGGTGCTAAGTATAGTTGGGCCTGTGATGTTTACAGAGTTGAGAAACTGGGCCTGCCACCAGTCCGACTGGAGTCAAAGAATAGTTGAACCGCGGGAATTACATCCTTGGGAGAGTGAAAGAAGTCAAGCCTGTCACATGAGGGATGCATTCGAGAAGGACTGAGAGGAGGTCGAAAATGCAGCACCAACCATGACAGTGGGGTAGGTACACTATGATTTCCCATTGCATTGGCTCCATTGGCACACATTATTTGTTTTTTAAAAATCTCAAAATTAAGTGGCATCAAAATAAGCCTAAGAAGACTGATCGCTAGAATTGCTGATAAACATACGGGTTTTTGCATTATAATTTAAATGTCAACAAGGTATTTGCTGCTGTGCAAGACATAAATGAAGACATAATCTCTGCCTTGTAGAGTTTACAATCTATGTAGATGGAAGACCCAGAAAATGAAGCTAAATTGGAGTTAATTTTCTTCACATGAGGCAGCTTTAACTAGCACTGTGGTTTAACATTTGAATAGCTCATTGAAGAAATGAGTTGTCAGGTGTGAAGGTGGACATCTGGTTTGTTTTGGTTGGGTGGATCTTCCAGGCATGGACATTCAAGCTGATATGAAAGAGTTATCAATCTGGATAGAGGGACGATGTGTAAGTCAGTGGACTCCCTTTCACTTCAGAGGGTTTGATCAGGCCCAAAGTGAGCTTCTGTTGAATTAGGAACTACTGTCATATATGTTTGTACAGCACCTAGCACAATGGATCCCAACCTGGTTATGGCCTTTAGTCACACCACAATTTAAGTGGGGGGGAGAGATAGCTCAGTGGTTTGAGCATTGGCCTGCTAAACCCAGGGTCATGAGTTCAATCCTTGAGGGGGCCACTTGGGGATCTGGGGCAAAATCAGTACTTGGTCCTGCTAGTGAAGGCAGGGGCCTGGACTCAATGACCTTTCAAGGTCCCTTCCAGTTCTAGGAGATGGGATATCTCCATTTAAAAAAAAAATGAATATCAGCACTGCCTTCTAACAAACAACATCTGAGTGTGAGACTCCATGTATCTGTGTAAGATCTGGTAAATCTAAAGTTTGATACATTATTAATTTGTGGCTTTAAAAGCTGTCAGAATAACTGACAGACACTAACCCTCATAAGAAACAAAAGGTCAGCAAGCAGTGAAGAAAGTCACATAATGCAGAAATAGACATGAATTCCAGACCCTTATGAATGTTTCCAACATCACAGTGTCTGTCTCCAAAATATAATAGGGGAATCATATTTCCAGGTTTTATTACTGTATGATAAATTGTCAGCAATAAACAGCAACTAAAACAAACTGACATTTTACAAAATAAACCTTAACATTTTGGTATGTATCTAATGTATACAGCTGACATTATGAAAAGTAACTAGTCTACCATAAAAATGACTCACTTTAAAAACAATAACAACAACAAAAGAACAACATAATTCAGCTGGAGTTAACACAGTAGCAAAGGGGAAAAAATGAATTCTCTTCCCCATAACTCCCCCAAACCAGCAGGCTTACATCATAATAAACAAAAGCTGAAGGCAATTACATCTCCAAGATTATGTTAATAATGCAAACTGTGTTTAATAATCAAAAACAGTAAAACAGCAGACGGGCTTTAATTAAAACTACATATTTCTCTTTAAAACAGGCCCCTATTCAAATGAACAGCTGTTTCACTGCATCATCGGTACAAAAATGTTTTCATTTGAAAACTTTCTAACACTTAACACTTGCTGAAAACACAACTTCAGCTCAGTTAGTGTCTTGCCACTTGTTTACTGTTGATTTAGGGTTCATTTATATGGGAAATCAAATGTACTAAACCTCTTTGTATAAGTGCTTAGAGACCAGCATTCCTCAAAGCAGGCTGTTTGGTATATTGTGGGGATTCATATTGGTATGTGAGCAGGAAAAATAGCTATACAGCACAAAAAGGAGATGCCTGTACAAACTTCATTCCCTTCTTCTTTTTAATCCACTTGTTCATACGGTAGATGAGAGAGGCCCCAAAAAGCTTTAACAAGTTATTTAGCCCAGAGAGGTCACCTCTGCTCTGCCATAGCCCACTATTTGGGACTGGAATAGACAAAAGGCTGTCACTTTCCTGAAGCGTCAACATCACTAGGGACATCATTTTGGGAAACTAGGAACTTGCACCCTTGCTCCATGCATTATGTACAAACTTAGATGTGAGGATAGGTGTACAATTTCTTTAAAAGTGTAGCAGGAAGCCAGGCACAACTGATGAGGAGGAGTGTATAGTGAAGCAGAGACACATAGTAGCTTTAGGGGTAACGCTTTCTTTAATCTAATTAAGTTCCTTGTTTGGTGTTATCAGAAACCAGCTCTTTCTGTGATTCTTTACCATTGTTCCATACAAAATCTTCCTTTGTTTATTCTATATTTATTCATAGGTATGACACCCCTTTAAAGGTCAGTGCTAGAATCAGCTCTCAGCAATTGCAATAGATAATTATTCTGCCCTAAGGAATTTACAGACACTAACTGGACCCCACAACGTCTTCCTCGTACTATCCAATTTACAGATGAAAAACTGAGATACAGTAAAATCATAAGTCCGCTCACATTGAAGCCAATAGCAAACATCCATTGGGCCCTATGATTTATTCAAGGTCATACCAAAGAGCTGGGAATAGTTAGGAGTCCTGGCTCCGATTCCGCCACTCTAATCACTGCTCATGTACCATAACTTTAACTACAGGGGATGTAGTCACCAAGCCTCTGCCCTCTCATGTTGTGCTGTGACTATGGCTAGTGCTGTCTTAGCCATAGACAAAAGCGACACTGTTGTTATTTCATGCCAGTATGCGCAGTTAGTATGGGAGCATCACTTTCTGCTAAACCATGCTATGCAGATTGGAGGTGACACAACGAATCTGTCTTGAAAATGGTGATTCAAGATTAAGAGGTTGGAGGGAAATGAAACCTGTATTTGTTTTCATCTCTTGTAAGCTCAGGCTGTGTTAATGGGTTACTATGCTCCAAGGATTTTCAGAGATGGGAATTATTCAGTTTTGTAATTATCACCTTCCTCCGCCAATATCTGAAGTTTCTAGGACTATGCCTTTTTAATGTGTTTTGCAGTTAGAATGTCTAAGCCCTGATATGTAGTTACACATCTCCTTTGGTATGTCCAAGACAGCTTCACCATTGCTTTCAGGCTAGCCTGAGCTGGAAGGCTCTAATCTGAGTAAGGAGTGATGTATAACCACACTGCCTCAGGAACAGCCCTGGGAAGGAATTGTGACCAAATGTCTTCCTTGCTCCAGGTGGAAAGTAATTTACTGCAACCCTGAGGATGCAACTTACCCCCTCCCCGCCCACTCGTCCCATGTTTAGGAGTGGGGAGAACAGGAAGAGGAGGAGCCCAGGCTCCATTCATTTCTCCACTCACCTGTTCATGGATTGCATATGCCCCCATCCACTCTCCACTGCCAGACCTGTACCGTGAAGCGACATGAGGAGGGGTTGTGATTTTAATCCCCTTCTTACCATGTGTGGCCATGTTACGGTCTATTGTAACAAGCCCGTGGACAGGGGAGAAGTGGTAGATGTGGTATATCTTGACTTTAGTAAGGCTTTGATACTGTCTCGCATGAACTTCTCATAAACAAACTAGGGAAATATAACCTAGATGGAGCTACTATAAGGATGGTGCACAACTGGTTGGAAAACCGTTCGCAGACAGTAGTTATCAGGCATTCACAGTCAAGCTGGAAAGACATATCAAGTGGGGTCCTGCAGGGATCAGTTCTGTTCAATATCTTCATCAATGATTAAATAATGGCATAGAGAGTACTCGTATAAAGTTTGCGGATGATATCAAGCTGGGAGTGGTTGCAAGTGCTTTGGAGGATGGGATTAAAATTCAAAATGATCTGGCAAACTGGAGAAATGGTCTGAAGTAAATAGGATGAAATTCAATAAGGACAAATGCAAAGTACTCCACTTAGGAAGGAACAATCAGTTGCACACATACAAAATGGGAAATGATTGTCTAGGAAGGAGTACTGCGGAAAGGGATCTGGGGGTCATAGTGACAAGCTAAATATGAGGCAACAGTGTAACTCCATTGCCAAAAAAACAAACATAATTCTGGAATGTTGTAGGGAAGACACAAGAAATAATTCTTTTGCTCTACTCCATGCTCATTAGGCCTCAACTGGATTGTATCCAATTCTGGGTGCCAGATTTCAGGAAAGATGTGGACAAATTGGAGAAAGTCCAGAGAAGAGCAATAAAAATTATTAAAGATCTAGAAAACATGACCTATGAAGGATGATTGAAAAAAATTGATTTGTTTAGTTTGAAGAAGAGAAGACTTAGAGGGGACATAAGTTTTCAAATACATAAAAGGTTGTTACAAAGAGGAGGATACAAACTGTTCTCCTTAACCTCTAAGGATAGGACAAGAAGCGATGGGTTTAAATTGCAGCAAGACAGTTTAGGTTGAACATGAGGAAAAGCTTCCTAATGTCCGGGTAGTTAAGTACTGGAATAAATTGCCTAGGGAGGTTGTGGAGTCTCCATCATTGGAGATTTTTAAGAGCAGGTTAGACAAACACCTTTCAGGGATGGTCTAGATTAGCGGTGGGCAACCTGCGGCCCACAGGGGTAATCTGATTGTGGGCCACGAGACATTTTGCTGACATTAACCGTCTGCAGGCATGGCCCCCCCGCAGCTCCCAGTGGCTGAGGTTCGCTGTTCCTGGCCAATGAGAGCTGCGGGAAGTGTTACTAACACAACAGATATTACAGATATCAGATACATGATAAGTCAGATATCCGCTATACACAGACATAGGCCCAGATTTTTAAAGCTAATTAGGTGTTGCACTCAGTGTTGCAATGCCTAACTGATTTAGGAGACTAAATCTCATTTTCATTGATGGTGAGATTTTTGCTCCTGTGTGTTTAAATCTCTTTTGAAAATGAAATGTATGCTCCTAAATCAGTTAGGCATTGCAACTTTGAGCAGCAATGCCCAAATACTATTAAAAATCTGGGCCATAATGCTTTGTAAACCTCAGTATAAAAAGTAAGTACTTAGAGTACATACATACATATTTTAGATAACTGTGTTCTTATTCACAAATCCATGTAAACTGTAGATTTTTATTTGTCTCCCAATTGTTTAAGGGTTGCTCCCAGATTGGAGATAATAAATACCTCCTATAATCCATGTGTCTGTTACATTGTAAACTCTTCAGGGGCTATTTATTTGTGTCTTTTACAGCACTGAGCATATTGTTGGCTCTTAATAATTAGCAAAACTGTGTGTGTGTGTGTGTGTGTGTGTGTGTGTGTGTGTGTGTGTGTGTGTGAGAGAGAGANTGTGTGTGTGTGTGTGTGTGTGTGTGTGTGTGTGTGTGTGTGTGTGTGAGAGAGAGAGAGAGAGAGAGAGAGAGAGACCATAACACTTGAAATGTGAATATTTTCCAGGACAGCACTAAAACCAGTGTTGAGTTTTCTTCTTTGTTACCCTCTCATTTCATTTGAAAATGGGTCTGAACCAAAACAAGAAGTCCACATACCCCTGAACTTTTGACATCCAAACCCAGGTGTGAATATCTCAGATGGCTCTTCCCTCTATAGTAGACTAGTCCGAACTCTGAATCCAGACACACTCAAACTCTGCAGAAGGGGGTATAATGATTTGAAACCTGAGTTAATATGTGGCTTTCTCTAATCTCAATATTAATTTTTAGGTAGCACACAGCTTGCTTTATCAAGGAATGTACTGTGATAAAATGGAAAGGAAAAAATGAATTCTAAATATTTATGAAAAAATCCATTGTGAAATGGAGAAAAGACATGTAGTATTAGAACATGGACTTTTTTTCCTCTGACTAATTATCATTTTTCCTTTTCATCACGTATAGGTCCCAATCCTGTAAACACTAAACATGTGTTTATCTTTACTTAATGGCTTAATAGAGCTACTTGTGTGACTGAAGTTAGGCATGTGTTTCAGTGTTTGCAACATAGAAGCCATTTCAGTATTTCAGAGGACATTTATATCAAACCTGTGGGTTTGGTTTTTTTTTTTTTTAGGAACAGAATAATTGCCTCATAAAACAGGCTATTGGTCCATCTGCTTTGATATCGTGTTTCTGCCAAAGGCGAATAACAGAGTAAGACACAAATCCTCCTTGTGCACCTGATTTTACAATATTATCTAATGGGAGAATTTTTTTCAATGAAATATATACTAAATTACTTGATGTAATTAGTGGAATCCAGTGAATAGAAGTCCAGTAGGATGAAATCAATCACACAGGGCTAGCGTACAGTCTTAAAATTAATAACAGCTGCTGGTATTCCACACATAAATGAAATTCAAAGTGTTTAAGAGAAAGAAATTGACATTGCACAAACCATTTCCCAGCATTTTAATTTTGTTCAGCTCTGGCTTTGGCGTGTTGCAAATGTCCCAAGTTAGTCAAAACAAACTGTGCATAGAAAAATAAATAGAGGAAAGGACCACCCACATCTTCTAGAATATATTCATTTGGAGGGGCAAGCGTGTATTCTTAAACAAGCAAAATTCCCTTTGGAATTAGTGGGAGCTTTGCCTACATACAGATTATAGTAGGAATTTTGCCCATGTAAGGACTTCAGGATCAGATCCTGTGGATTTTTTATATAGAAATAGAGGGCAATCATTATGCATTCAGAACTAGGCAGTTCACACTGAAATATTGTAAATACCAGCAGTTTCATATTTCTTATAAACAGTTTCAAAAACAAAAACATGCAGAAGTTTTATCTGTGTATCTATAAAGCTACCTTTCTTTTCCACATCCTTCAAATGAGCCTGTCAGATATTTGTTCCACCAGTTTGAAAACATCCTAAACTCACCATTTTCCCCTTTTCGCCTCTTTAATCTCCTGTAGAATACATCAATTTAATGCAAATGCTATGGATGGGGGAAGTTTTATGTTAATGTAAAAGAAAGTCGTGCCCATTCTAATCAGCATATCACTCCAAAAGCTCATGTGGAAAGAAACATTTTTGCCATATATAAATTCTGAAATGTGCTTGAATGCTGGGGCATCTCTGAGTCTTACTGCTGGTGCCTGTCATCTTGCTGAAAGGTGAGATTGTTTGTGATGCTGGCAGATGGAGAGCCTGTTTGCAAGAGAGAGTTTCCACTTTGCTTAACTGATTATTCAAACTAAGTGGAAAAATTTTGCTGTGTAAATGCTTTACACATTTTACAAAGTGCTGTTTTATTAAATTTTATGGGCTTGATTCTCCACAGGGTTACACCAATGTGATGCTGCGATTTCAGTGAAGTCACGCTGATGTAAAACTGATGTAGCACTTTGGCAAATCAGGTCTCAAAGCTCATGGGGCAGTTGGTAAGCCAGTAGAATATCATGAGAGAGGAGAGGACTGGGTATTCCAATGAATAATATGCTCACCTCTCACTGCAGCAATAACCTAATTATTGACAAGACTTTGTATAAATCCTAGGGCAGAAAGGATTGGTGGAAAATTGTGAAGGTTATGCATAGAAGTGTCTGCAGAGGAGAGAGAAATGTTTCTGAGAGAGATACTTGCATTTTTCTATAACTTCATAAAATAGAATGCTATTTGATGGCAATTTATCAGAAGAAGGAATGTCTTTGCTTGTGAAGTGTGGAGAATACCACACTTAGCTGTAAATGACCATTTTTTTTATTTTTAGAGAAAATATGAATGAAGTTTTCTACCTGATCCTACTTCTATGGAGGTCAATGAATGGCAAAACTCCCATATGCGCCGGTGGGAGCAAGGTTGAGCCATTTGATAAGATTGCAAGTTTGAATGATAAAAGGTAACAGTGTGGATGTAATATACTTAGACTATTGTAAGGTTCTTGAGTTAGTACCTCACAACATTCTGATTATAACATCAGCACTATACCATATTAATATAGCACATGCTATATTAATTATTATCAATTATATAAATGGATTAAGAACCGTCTGACAAATCTCAAAAAGTAGTTGTCAATGGGGAATCATCATCAAATGGGGGTGCGTCTAGTGGACTGGTACAAGACCCAAAGCTATTTGACATTTTCATCAATGATCTGAAAATAAATATAAAATCACTGCTGTGATTAAAACCCGCAAAAATAAAACAAGAAGTGGAGGAATGGCATGAGGAGGACAAAGCAGCAGAGTGACCAGATTGCTTGGTGAGAGTGGGCCCCATTCAAACAAAATGCATTTTAATACAGCCAAATGCAAAGTTTTACATCTAGGAACAAGGAATACAGGCCAGGTCTACAGAATGGAGGACTATATCCTGGAAAGCAGTGACTCTGAACAGTACTTAAGGGTTATAGTGGACAAGAAACTCAACAAGAGCTAGACTTTTGCTGTGGCTAACTGTGATTCATGGAAGTATGAGCAGTGGAATAGTGAGTAGGAGTAGGCAGGTGATTTTACCTCTGTACGGTATTGGTGAGACAGATACTGGAATACTGTATCCAATTCTGGTAATCCCATTTTAAAATGAATGTTGAAAAATTCGAGAAGGTGCAGAAAAGAGTCACACACATGATTTGAGGACTGAAGAAAATACCGTACAATGAGAAATTTAAAGAGCTCAATCTGTTTAGTTTATTAGAAAGAAGATTAAGGAGTGGATTGATTGCAGTGTGTAAGAACCATCATGGAGAGAAGATACCATGTGTTAAAGGGCTCTTTAATCTAGTGGAGAAAAGTATAACAAGAACCAATGGCTGAAGTTGTCTTCAGCATACATCATCCCACAGAGAAAAAGTGCTTTCTCTGTAATGCCATGCCCTGGGCTGAAGCCTGACTGAGAGGCATACAAAATACTGGCAGTTGGTAGGGAGCACTGGAGACTGGTTTATTTTATTTTATTTTATTTTATTAGCTGCTCAGTTACTTTGCTTAAAAAAGGGAGGCTGGAGTCCAAGATCTCTAGTATTAAGCAGTGGCATCTTTAGTATTGCTCAGGCTATTGCATGATTGAGGCTGGGTGATAAAAGACACGTTTTGTACAGAAGGGAATTATACTATGGCTGCCCTCCTTCTGAACAGTGTTCCTGGAATTAAAAATAGTCAATCCTAAAATGTCTGTTTAAACTGAAATGTTTTTTATCTAAAGGATTGAGTGATTTCTCTAAGGAATGTAAATGAACTTTGTGTCTTGCCAAAAGGTAACTATTTAAAAGATGCTCTACAAGAGCAATTATGGAATTTCTGAACTAAAAATGTCTTTACTAAATCAACATTAATATAAAAAACCTTGCATATGGGAAACTGTTTTTTATCTGCATTAAACTCTTTGAAATTTCAGCAGTGGGAAAGGGCAGAGATCCCATCACTAGTTTGGAGGAGGAATTTAGGATTGACTCTCAGTTGTCCCAGAATCTTTCAGTTCTAATTCCGGCACCATAGAGACTTTCAGCCAATTCTGCTCTAGGACATACTCATTTGGACTTCACTTTCTTCAGCGTGTGCATCTGAGGAGAAAATTTCTGCTTTTGTAAGGAAATCAGATCTTTTTGCCCTCGCTGCTGAATAATATAGAATAAATGACACAGAGTAAAAATGACATGAGAGTCAAAGTTGTACAGTTATAGAATAATTGGGAAATGCTGGAGAGGAACTACCTTACGAAGAACTGTGACGGAGGTCTGACAGATATGACAATATCCTGCAATATTCTGGTCAAACTTTATGGAATTAAGTTAAACCTTACAGAATTAGGTTTAAATATTTTAGGAATTCATTGTATTAAAATGCAAATATATATGTACTACTGAGGGATTGTATGTATTTCCCTGGGGAAGGGGAACCCCAGGCTTCCAGGAACTAAGAACAGTGCAGGGTGGTTAGGCAAATTCACTCAGGTTGTAACACCTCCAGAGAGTGGAGAGAGTATGTACTGGTTCAAACTGGATTCTCCAGGAACCAACAGACAAAGAGAAGACTTTTGGTTAAATGGCCTGAGTTAAATCTGATTTAGGTCCTTTCTGATCCAGCAAATGGGCCAGAACATCTGTTCCAAGCGGGCCCCCAATCCTTAGGGAAGGGTTGGAATGTCTTTGACCCACTGAGGTCCCGTAAGACTTGGAAGCTAGTTCGGAACTGAAGCTGTGATGAACATATGACCAGAAAAAAAACACTGTGTGAGCTTTGAAGGACTAATCACCAACTGTTTCCATTGTTGGAGTTCGGAGGTGATCTCTGGTAAGCTTATTAGCATGCATGTAGCTTCTTTTATTGTTTTTAACATGTTTTCTCTGTAACACTTTTACCTTTAAGAATAAAAGTGCTTGTGTAGAAAGAGCTGTATGATAACTTATAACTGTGGGCAATTACACTATTATTAGTCTCTGAAGAGAAAGCATAGTGCAGATGCTGGACATTTAGGCAGCCTGTCCTTTGCTGGGGATAGGCAGGGAACTGTGCAGTATGGAAATACCCTGGTCAGGAGGGAGAGAGATGCCGGTCTCCACCCGAGAGAGGTGATGGCTGGAGAGCTGGAAGCCTAGAGTCGGTGCCGTTGCTGGACCAGGGAGTGGGAATACTGGTGCAGTTGCCCTGAACTGTGACAGAAACAGCGGAGGGAATTATGGAGTGGAGCTGATCTGCCTTTATTGGAATAAATGGAAAAGATTTTAAATTATGGGCAATACAATTCCTTTCCGTGAAAAATGTGCATAAGAGGGAAACATGAATACAAAATTCCCATGGCTCTGATGCCACACAAAACCTGAGGCATTATCTGCTAGGAGGGAAAGGATTCACAGTCGCATGGAGAGAGTAGGGGCAGGATCTCCTAATGGCATGGAATCTGAGGCTCCATGAGGAATCTTGGCCCCTTGCCTGTAATCCTTGGGAAAGCCACATGGAATTCTATTTCCTCTATATTGATCCCTAGTCGCCTCACCCTCTGGCAGCATGGCGGGCTCTGTGTCGGTGCTACCGTTGGTCTGCGGCTGTACACTAAAGAAGGACAGAAGCTGTAGACAGAGAGTTAACACTCAGGAGAAACATATGGGAAAATCTGTGGTTCTTCTAGAGGGATGCTGCTCACTAAATCACCCCAAGGGGCTTTCACAGGCTGGAGGATGGGGGAACCACAGCAATTACTTACATTACAAGATAATTTTAGAAAGTATTTAATATATTTTTAATTTCTTTTAAAGCTATTTAGAAGCTGGAAACAAGAAGAAAAGCCAGCAATGTGACCAGCCAGCTTCCTGCAGACCATCATCAAATGCTTCACAGACCACAATTTAGGAACCACTGTTAGGAGAATATTTATCATATAACTTATGGAATAGATGACAACACAGGCTCTGACCTGGCAAAGGTTTGTACAAATGCATATTCTTACACCCGCCTAGCGTCCCATTGACATCAATGGGATTGTATGTGGTAGAATGTGTCTGAGTTTATGGATCTGTTTGTAGGATTGAGGCCATACATGCCTCCCAAGTGTTAGCCCATATACTATTAAAATATCAACTCCCTCTCATTAATTGTGAGAATAATTTTCTCAAATGAGCAAGGTCATTCAAACCACATAATAAATTAAACTGAACTATAACTCTGTATCCAAATAACCTGAACTTGGAGGAAATTCAGATTCAAATCTGAATCCAAATATGGACTTCATAAATCAGCCCCCCCACAATTTAAAATACTAAGAACCTTTCTATGCTTTTCATCTTCTGAAGTATGGACTTTCTGGAAAGCTAAGTATCTTCACTTGATCTCCAGCTAATTAGCCATCTATTTCCTCATGTAGGTCCTATCCTACAAATTCCACCACAAGTAATTATTTTGGCTTCAATTTTTCACAAATAGATCATTTTCTCCATTACCTCACTCAATTACTTCACTTAATTAAACAAGGTGTATCTGATTTATTCTAGTTCACTGCTATTGAGTGCCTAGTAGCTACTCCTATGTTTGCTATAATATTATTTTCCTCCGAACTGCATTTTCTTTCTCTGGCTAGATCTAATAATAAAGTAGGACAATCTCAAGGGAGTTCTATTCCTAGCTTTGATTTCCATCATAGTTCCATAGTTCTGATTCTGAATAATTACTGTGATGGGTTGGACTCCTTGGGAAGCCACCTGATGTGCTGAGATAACACTGAGTCTACCTGTTCTGCCAGCATGGGTGCCCTTTAACCTGTCTTGCTGAGGCAGGCTCTTAAAACCTTCTCTAAGAGACTTCTTCTTAAGGGACTTGCTCCAGCACTTAGATGTCCATCTCCCTTGGAGTGCAGACCCAAAGATATATTATGAAATTTGCCCCCTCCCTCAATGTACCCAAAGATATATTATGAAATTTACCCCACCCCCAGTTAGAAATTACAGAAACTGGGTTTAATAATAAAACAAATTTTATTAACTATAAAAGGCAGATTTTAAGTGGTAAAGGGGGTAAAAAAGAGAACAAAGCAGATTACTAAGCAAATAAAATCAAACACTCAAACTAAGCTGGTTTCACTAAAGAAATGGTTACAAATAGTATTTCTCACCCTAGATGTTGTTGCAGGCATTTTGCAAAGCTTCTGTGGTTCAGAGTGCCAATTTACATTATTTGACCAGTTCTAGTACTGTATACAGTAACATAGAACTGCTAGTTCAGAAAGATACCAAATACTAGAACATCTGTACTCTGAGGAACTGGAGCATTGCCCAAAGCTATATAGTAGGTTTCAGCAACCAATAAAATACCATGGAGCAGCCTCTTATCTTGTGTAAACCAGTATCAACAGAGCTATGCCAATTTACACCTGATAAGCTCTAGCCTTGTATTTGAAGTCAATGGAGCTGTGTTGATTTACACCAGTTGAGGATCTGTCCCATATTTGCAGTGCCTTTTTATTTAAAATATTGTACACATTTCAGAAAAAGTTTTCTGTTTTTAAATCATGAACCAGGAGACAAAGTTAACAAACATTCTATTGAGCCTTGGAATTATTTCAGAAAAAAGAGTTTCAGAAGTCTGATTTCTGCAGCAGAATGGTAATGTCCTAGAAAGCCTTAGGTTTTCCACTAAAAGGGAAACAAATAATATCTGCTTCTCTAGCATTGATTTTTCATTTATCATCACACTTACCCAAGTCTCTTTAAACTAGCCGTCAGCTGTTCTCCAAATGCGGAGCCAAGGAACAGGAGAAGGGTGATATTTTTAAAAAATGAATGTTCTATTTCCTTCACCACCTACATACTCTCTTTTTAATAATTCTCCTTAATCTAGCGACCTTCATTGCTGATGGCAGAGCTGATCCAGGCTAAGCTCTTTTGAACTATGCCAGCAAATTTTTTAGGCCTCTATTATTAAAGCAGTCAATAGGTTATTAGTTCAGTTCACTTGCTTACTAGCTGATGTCTAAACCTAGTTTATCGTCTTCCTACCAAGAGGGAAATAGGAAGAAACACCAATGGCTCGGGGCCAGATTCTATGATCGTATTATTAATGCACAGGTGCAGGTTGCGGGTGGTGCAGAGCTGGACTATTCCAGCAGGAGCACCAGGACAATTTGTGCCGCAGGGAGGCACAAAGCCTCTTTGAACTCGCCACCCCAAAGGGGAGTGTGCTTGTTGCACCCCTTAGGGTAGTGTAGCCTGCTTCTTTCTCTGTGCCCATCCCACATTGCTGCTCAGTGCTGAAACAGAGAGGGACTATGGCTCAAGCTGATCGAGAATTTGTTGATGAAACTTCTTTTGTCAGAAAATACTGATTAGTCAAAACAGAAGCATCTAACAGATGATCAGCAAGACTGTATTATGGGAATTCATGTCTTCCTACTAGGACTGTTGATTAATCACGGTTAACTCTTGCAATTAACTCAAAAAAATCAATCGAACGGTTAAACAATAGAATAATTTTTGGATGTTTTCCTACAATTTCAAATATATTTATTTCAATTACAACACAGAATACAAAGTATACAATGCTCATTTTACATTATTTTTATTACAAATATTTGCACTATAAAAATGACAAACAAAAGAAATAGTATTTTTCAATTTACCTCATACAAGTACTGTAGTGCAATCTCTTTATCGTGAAAGTGCAACTTACAAACTTTAGAGCCTACAAGTCCACTCAGTCCTACTTCTTGTTCAGCCAATCACTAAGACAAACAAGTTTGTTTACATTTACAGGAGATAATGCTGCCAGCTTCTTATTTACAATGTCACCTGAAAGTAAGAACAGACGTTCACATGGCACTTTTGTAGCCGGCATTGCAAGGTATTTATGTGCCAGATATCTTTAGTTTGGTTGCCTCCTTCAAATTGTGTCATACGATAGCAAATACTACTCCTTCCTCTGCTGTATTTGAGTAGTGCTGTAGTTCCCTTTGTTCTGTCTGTGCTCTTTTTGTCTCCTATTTTCAAATTTCCAGTTATTCCATCATTGATGAACCCTGGAAACTGACATTAACCTCAGAGATGAACACTTATTAAAAACGGTTTCTGGCCAGTACCTTATTTATAACAGAAACTGTGAAGCTTCTTTCTGCAGCATTCTTAGTCTAATCTTTAGAGCTACTGTTTTGATTTTTGAGACAGTAGAATATGGGGCTTTCTGTATGATTTGATCCCAGTACATGTAAGAGGATTCCTAGATGTTTGGCATGGCACTCCTAAAATCTGTCTACAAAACGAGTGAGTAGAAGTAAAAGGACACTGCTTGCAGAACTTAAGATCGGGCCCCATGGTCAAGGAGTAAAATTCCCATTGACATTAAATTTTGTTTTTGATCTATAATGTTAAGGGTCATATTTTATATGATGTGGCTTATATTTTTGCACGTGCAATTTTGTGAACTTAAGGACTGATTCAGATCCTATTGAAGTCTATGGTAAAACTTGATTGATTTCATTGGGGTGTAGGATCCAAGGCCATAATTATTTGTTAAAAGATGAACCTGTGCCTGAGACACAGGATTGGAAGTCAGGAGATACGGGTTCTCTTCTTGACTCTGCCACACATTTCCTGTGTGATTTTGGGCAAGTCGCTTACTCTGCCTTTCCCTCACCTTCTTTACCTGCATATTTTTGAAAGCTTAAGTGGAGCATAGTCTTAGTGCAGAGATGTCAGCCCTCCCTAATTTTCTGTCATTCTGCTAATTTTTACATGTAATTATGAAATTACTAATTCTGGCTTAAATCTACAAATTTTGCAAACACACACCTAGCGTGTGCATGTGTATATACATTCCTTCCTCTGCATTGCAAACCCATTCCTCCCTTCTTGTGTTTTCTTTTATCTATTTTACTCCCCAGTGCCTTACACCCCTCTTCCTTTACATTTGCCGTGTCTTTTTTTCTTTGTCTGTGCCTTTCTCTGTCTTTCTTTTCTCTTTTTCTTCATTCTTTTATCTATCTCCTCCTTTGAAAAATACATTTTAAAAAAAATCAGCATTATCTTTTAAACTGTGTTTGAAGTTAGTTTGCAGACACTAGTTCAGCATATTTCCACTTTTTTCTTTCTTTTGCTTTCCACCCCTATTGCTCTGCTACCTTCTGTGAGAACTCAGCAAAATGAAAGTTGTAATATTCTAGATCTCTGAAGAATGTTTGGGGTGAAAAAAAATCTCACTGAGAAATCCCTTAGGTTGATCTATTTTAATACACTTCAAGAGAGGAAGAATTTTCAAAGTGAGTCTCTAGGCACAATTCTTATTACACTCAAAACCTGCTTGTGGAGAAATGAGTTCCCAGTAGGAGTAAGTTATTGGAGAATTGGAATAATGACAGTAATAGTAAAGGACCTTACATTTATATACCATTTTTAACCCAAGGGACTGCAAATTGTGGACCAGACTGTGCACATAAGATCCCCTCTGTACACAAATCTCCCCCCATGATGCATGAACACTGGAGGCAGATGTCTCTGCTGGAATATCTCTCCCTTTCAGAAGACCCTATGGAGCTGGTGTCTGACTCAGAGGGAGGGAGCTGGGACTGGATGGGTCTGTAAAGTGAGAGGCCTCATAATGGGGGGAGCCAAGTAGATGACTTCATCTGTCCCACCATCCCCATAGAGATTGCCAAACTTTGAGTGATATTATTATTCTTTCAGAGCCCTTTTCCCCCAGAAGGACCCCTCTAATTTCCCAGTTCCATGTGTTTTTGGGTAGGCACCACCGCTCATTCTGTGGGGGCAGGGAAAACCCCACTTCCCTGATGTAATACCGAGAAATGCAGAGTTTGAGGGCTAGTCTTGCAAACTACTCAGGATTGTTGGGTTGAAATATTTGTCTTCTGTGGCTGGCAAATATGGATGTCAGATATTCATTTTTCATTCAATGCTTTCTTTTATTGACAGTAAGAAAGCTGAAATGGCTGGAGATAGTGATATATTTGTTTGTATTCAGACTGATTTTGGTGTGTCCACCTGTGGTGGAGGTACGTAATAGCTTATGGCTTGATTTAGGTCTGTTAGTGTCTGGAATTAAGTTTATTTTTAAAAACAAAAACTAAGCAAGCAAACTATTTTGGTGGTAATCATTGTAAGATCTAATTCCTATCTATGAATGTAGGTGCCCTGATTAATTATATAGCAGAATCCCCTTAATGCAATCACCTTTAGTGGATACGCTTGTCCGAAGTAAGCAGATATCTCTATTGAGAGATATGGTCACTAAATTACAATCTGAAAAACCTTAATATGGCAAAATAAGGATTAAGTATACAAAGAGAAAAATGATATGCACTGCATTCATCCATAGTTGAACTGTCTTCTTTTTTATTTATTATTTTTATCCTTAAATATTATTTGGCAACTTCTGTATTAAATGACTGGAGCTCAGAATTTCACACCTGGTGAAGCACCACTTCATAATATAACACTCTCTGAATATATATTCTCTTTAAGTGGAATTTATGCTAATATTGTTTTAATTAAGCAGCATTCATTACCACTCACTATCATTAGGTTAAATCCAGTTCTCTGAGAAATGTCCCAGTTAAGTGGTCAGTTGATTAAGCGAGTCATGATTAAGTGAATTATACTGTGACAAAAAATGTGTAGCATTGTATTGCTGGAATGTCTGAGTCTTGATCAGTATTATTAGCTAATATATTCTATCAGAAACAAACTGGTTCTGAATGCTGCAACTTTTCAGGGGTCTCATTGGGATACAACAGAGGGGAAACATTTTAAACGGGTTTCCTGGCTTCCTCCATGATTAAAAAGTTTTATACTGCTCAGTTCCATAGTTTGAATGATCAGGGCTATAATGACATTCAAAAGTAGAAGCATTGTCCTCAGGCTGCTAGTCTTGGCTACCACTTGACATTGGCTTTCCAAGATATGACAGAATAGAATTAGAAAACAAAATCTATCACACTAGTCTTGTAAATTAACTGCATTCAGGCATACTAAATAGAATACCAACAGAAAACAATGAGCTGTGTTTGTTAATGGGTCAAGCTAGACAGTGCTTTTTGCCTTTTGTGATTTGCATCAGCTTTGCCGAGCACAATTATAGTAATTGAGAAATACTCATGGAGAGGAAGAATGACATACAACACGGGGAAAGCATGTTGTTTGAAATGCTTAGACATTATAGACAGTCCAAACAAAGAGGTTAAGATCACTGTATTATATGTAATACTTCCTCTCCATGAGTATTTCTCTCTCGTTCCCTCGCTATATAAAATGACTATTCATTTGAATGTAAGCACAGCTAAAGTTGGCAGATCCCAGAAACAACAACCTGAATAAGTAGGCAAAATATTAAGACCTTAACCCACTCCCACTAAAATCAGTGGATAAACTCCAATTGGTTCCAAAAGGGTCAAATCCTGCTAGATCTTACTTGCTCACTGACTTCACTGGGACTCCTTGAGTGAGTAAGGTGAGCAGAATTTGGCCCAAATGGAAACTGAACCAGAATCTTGCACTCCACTGAATTCTCATCCCAATCCCACCCACACAAGATGCCTAATTTTCAATCCAGCCTCAATATTTTATCTTAACCTTCAAGAGAATCTTAACAAGCAGAAGGCTGCTGATCTAAGCCCTAGAAAATCTCTAAGGTTCTTGACTGAATTTAAGAACATGTGATTATTATGGGAGAGATCACAAGATAGTGACCTGCCCTGAGAGCAGCCCAGGAGGGAGATTGTAACTCTGAATGTTTCTCTCACAGAGTGAGCCATGCTGAGTCTTTACCCTGTACTACACACATCACCTGATGTGCCAGTGCAGCTACGCTACCTGGCACATAGTGGGGACATCCAAGAATGCCCATTCTCTGTCCTGTTCAACCCCATCCTGCCTCCTTCACCAGGGTGGAAAGTAGTCCCAATCTGTGTTGAGAGGAGCTGGCTCAATGTTAGATGGGCTACAGATTGGCCCTGTATCAGGTATGCTTCTTGGGTCTGATATTTCACTATTGAAATTGATGGGAATCTTACTGTAGTTAACGCTTAAACCCAATACCCCCTAAAACAAATAAAACCTTTGAAGTTCCTTAAATAAAATCCTTAATTTGCTCTAACATATTACATCTGTTCAAAGTTTGAAAGTCCCATGATAAATTGTTGAGATCTGTCATAAAAATTATGCCACATTAAAAGATTTATGTAGCTCAGTATTTCTGGTCTGCTGGACAAGGCTTAGTGTATTTTAGGCATAAATCAAGAAAAAGGATAATCTTTAAAGGAAGTTTTATTATGACTCAGTACACCCAATTGAAAAATATTCTTCAAATCAAGCTTCAGTATTTCTCCAAATATAATCCCAGCCAATTAACAATAAATATTTCTTGTCATACACTTTAGTAGATCTGGACTTTATTAAGCTGATGAAATACCAAATAAATATTAAGAGCCACATTGTGAACTGCTTACTTGCATTGTGGAGTGGTTACTTGCTCAGGGCCTGATCTGAATCCCATTATAGCCAATAGTAGGTTCTCTATTGACTTCAGTGGTCATTGGATCAGACACCTGAGGAGGCCCACTAGAGTGAATGGGATTACTCAGATGAGTAACCACTCACCAGTGTAAGAAAGTGGCTGATAATCTAACCCTAGAAATATATTCAAGGAGGCTATTAATACTGTAAAGTAATATATGTTACGTTATTCAAAATCAACTGATATTTAGTTAACAATTTGATGTAGTTATTTACTAAGTGCTAAAAGCCTCATAAAAACAAGTGAAGAGGTGGTTCTGGCTCCACTGAACATCCATTCTATAGTCAATGTGACACAACAAATCGCTGACAAGAAATGTCTATACTGTTATAGCTAAGATGCTTGCACCTTCTGCATATTTCCTAATAAAAATTCAGTAATACTTCAGTTTCCCAGATTTGGCCAAGTCATTTCTTTAAATATTCATGTGTTTTCATCCTCCTCTGTCAGCTAACTTTGTATTGCTCTAATCCCATCTCAGATCTCCCTATGCTATTTTGGTCTTTGGCTTCAAATGTGAAGTCTTTTGAATGCATAGATGCCACTGATTTCAGTGGCAGTCTGCAAATTAAAAATTTATTTATCTGGGGGAAAATGACCTTCTTAAGATTGCTGGAACAACCAACCCAAATCTACAATAATCTCTTTTGCTGTCAAGTATCAGAGGGGTAGCTGTGTTAGTCTGAATCTGTAAAAAGCAACAGAGGGTGCCACAGGACCCTCTGTTGCTCTTTTGCTGTTTTCACCTTAAACGGATTTTAATCTTTTTTTGATTAAAAACACCATTGCCTTGGTACTGACCATTTATATGTCCAGTTCCAGCCTGCAGCAATCTGCAACAACTCAGTTACAAGCAAATTCAAGAAAACCGGAGTTTATAATGTAAACACCAATAGATGGTGCTAGCTGGCATTATTATCATAAAATTTTGAAATGAAATAACTCCGTAATTTTTGAACCTGTAGAATTATTTAAACTCAGTTCCTTTTGTTTTGGCATCACCCTTCTCTACATACTGAAACATTTTACAAGCTTAACTTTGGGGTGCTTGTTATTAGTAATATCATTATTTTACTCCCATTGTGGTAGCACCCTAGTTAAGGATCAGGGCCCTATTATACCAGACACTATACAAACAAATAACGTAAAGACTGCCCCAGAGAGTTCACATTTGGACAGTCTTACAGTGGAGGTTGTGAGAGTGTGGTGAATGCAAGAAAATAGTTTTAGAAAAAGGAAGAACATCCTGCTATGGAGTTATTCAATGGTTATCTGAAACTAGGTCCTTTATATAGAGAGATGGGTTTTACTTGGAGGAATTTCAGGCAGAATTGTCCTCATGACTTCAGATCTTTAGCCCAGAATATATTAGATAATGGTTTCTATTCCAAATATAACAGGCGTTGAAGGCATAATGGAGTCTCATGATCCCCCCCAAACCTTTTCTTCTGCCGCTAAAGTAAGCAAATCTGAAATACATTTCCCCAGATTTATTTCTAATAGACATATTTTTACATCTGCTGCTAAGAGTGCAGCAGACACCAAAATTTCAAACTGTCAGGAAGGATTTAGAGGCATAAATTTTATACAAACCCATGTCACAACAGAACCCCCATGTTAAAGATGTTCTACCGAGCTGTGCATGAAACCTAAAACTGCTGGAAATTTCTTTCAGCTCAGTGTGATTCACAGAGATATGGGCTAAAAAGAACACAGTGTATTATTAAAAATATCAGCTTGACACGGCTCAGCAAGTGCCAATAGCAAGTGTACTTAGGAAGTAGAGAAAATGCTTAACTTCATTAACTCCTTCACATCTGAGCTTTCTTACTTATGTAAAGAAAGAGACACAAAATTTTTATGAAGTTGAGATACTAAGAAGATGAATGACAGGTCTAATGAAATGCTAATGAGACCAACACAATATAGTGTCAGTAGAGTAGAAGGCACTCAGTTCTCTCAGGTTTGGTAAACACAAGCAACTGCTAATTTGCCAGAAGTGGATTCATGAACATAGCATGGGAATTTAAACAGTAATAGAAAAATACCCTGTGTTCTTATAATGTAGTAACATTGATTTTTTTTTGCTCTTATTAAAGGTTCTTACTGAATTTAAAAATAATGCCTTGGGTTCTCCATCTGTCACTGTTTCATGTCTCAAGGGTTAAGAATCATTCGCCACTACCAACTAAACTAGCAACTGAATGATTTCTACATGGCAAAGACAGTCCTTGTCTATTCAGTGAATTCCTCAGTGAGGAGATTTTCTACAGAAACCCAGAGATTATTCATTAATTTTAAATGAAAATGTCATTTACCAAATGGGCTCAAGCCACAACATTTTGTACCTGGACCCAGAGTTTTTAAACATTCAAATGTCTGAGAAAGATAAGGCACTAAGAGAGGAAGCAATCCCCATTGTGTTGAGGGAAGTATTGATGGTGAAGCAAAGGAGGGCACACAAAATGAAGTTGCTTGAGTAGCATACTCTGTCTTCTCTGGTATCAGGGGGTAGCCGTGTTAGTCTGTATCTACAAAAACAACAAAGAGTCTGGTGGCACCTTAAAGACTAACAGATTTATTTGGGCATAAGCTTTCGTGAGTAAAAACCTCACTTCTTCGGATGCAAGG